>NW_025533514.1:62500-135000 GCF_020615455.1 Coregonus clupeaformis | reverse complement strand
CCATCACCTTATGTTTTATAATGCAAGGTGCCATGTCGCAAGGATCTGTACACAATTCCTGGTAGCTGAAAATGTCCCAGTTCTTCCATGGCCTGCATACTCAACAGACATGTCACCCATTGAGCATGTTTGGGATGCTCTGGATCGACGTGTACATTTTTACATTTGAGTGATTTATCAGACGCTCTTATCCAGAGCGACTTACAGTAGTGAGTGCATACATTTTTATACTTTTCCCCCCGTACTGGTCCCCCGTGGGAATCGAACCCACAACCTTGACGTTGCAAGCGCCATGCTCTACCAACTGAGACACACGGGAACACAATCCCATTCAGTGTACGACAGCGTGTTCCAGTTTCCACCAATATCCAGTAACTTTGCACAGCCATTGAAAAGGAGTGGGACAACATTCCACGGGCCACATTCAACAGCCTGATCAACTCTATGCAAAGTAGACGTGTCACGCTGCTTAAGGCAAATAGAGCTCACAACAGATACTGACTGGTTTTCTGATCCACGCCCCTACTTTTTTGTTAAGGTATCTGTGACCAACAGGTGTATATCTGAATTCACAGTCATGTGAAATCCATAGATTAGGGCCTAATGAATTTATTTCAATTGAATGATTTCCTGATATGAACTGTAACTCAGTAAAAGCAATGAAATTGTTGCATGTTCCGTTTATATTTTTGTTCAGTATTGAAATGTCTCCATTCCTTTGAAACTTCATGTCTGTGTAATGTTTACTGTTCATTTTTTATAGTTTATTTGACTTTGGTTTATTATCTATTTCACTTGCTTAGCAATGTAAATATATGTATCCCATTCCATTTAAGCCCTTTGAATTGAACTGAGAGACAGAGACAGAGAGAGATTGATAGTCAGATCCTTGCTTGTTATTTCCCAGTAGGCAGTTTCTCTGTGACCTGATTGGACGGATACAGCTATGTCTCGAGAAGTATAGCCATGGGAAGTAATAAAGCAATTCATTCAAAATAAACATTTCTTGAAGAAGAAAAAAATACAAATTAGTGCAGTAGGCCTTTATTTCTCATGCATGAGGGGAGAAAAATACTAGTCAGCTTTAGTGTGTCTCTCTCTCTCTAACACAGCTTTAGGCTGTCAGTGTGTATCTCTCTCTCTAACACAGCTTTAGGCTGTCAGTGTATCTCTCTCTCTAACACAGCTTTAGGCTGTCAGTATGTCTCTCCCCTAACACAGCTTTAGGCTGTCAGTGTGTCTCTCTCTCTGACACAGCTTTAGGCTGTCAGTGTGTCTCTCTCTCTCTGACACAGCTTTAGGCGGTCAGTGTGTCTCTCTCTCTAACACAGCTTTAGGCTGTCAGTGTGTCTCTCTCTCTAACACAGCTTTAGGCTGTCAGTGTGTCTCTCTCTCCCTAACACAGCTTTAGGCTGTCAGTGTGTCTCTCTCTCTCTAACACAGCTTTAGGCTGTCAGTGTGTCTCTCTCTCTAACACAGCTTTAGGCTGTCAGTGTGTCTCTCTCTCTAACACAGCTTTAGGCTGTCAGTGTATCTCTCTCTCCAACACAGCTTTAGGCTGTCAGTGTATCTCTCTCTCTAACACAGCTTTAGGCTGTCAGTGTATCTCTCTCTCTAACACAGCTTTAGGCTGTCAGTGTGTCTCTCTCTAACACAGCTCTAGGCTGTCAGTGTGTCTCTCTAACACAGCTTTAGGCTGTCAGTGTGTCTCTCTAACACAGCTTTAGGCTGTCAGTGTGTCTCCCTCTCTAACACAGCTTTAGGCTGTCAGTGTGTCTCTCTCTCTAACACAGCTTTAGGCTGTCAGTGTGTCTATCTAACACAGCTTTAGGCTGTCAGTGTCTCTCTCTCTCTAACACAGCTTTAGGCTGTCAGTGTCTCTCTCTAACACAGCTTTAGGCTGTCAGTGTGTCTCTCTCTCTCCCTAACACAGCTTTAGGCTGTCAGTGTGTCTCTCTCTCTAACACAGCTTTAGGCTGTCAGTATGTCTCTCTCTCCAACACAGCTTTAGGCTGTCAGTGTCTCTCTCTCTAACACAGCTTTAGGCTGTCAGTGTGTCTCTCTAACACAGCTTTAGGCTGTCAGTATGTCTCTCTCTCCAACACAGCTTTAGGCTGTCAGTGTGTCTCTCTCTCCCTAACACAGCTTTAGGCTGTCAGTGTGTCTCTCTCTCCCTAACACAGCTTTAGGCTGTCAGTGTGTCTCTCTCTCTCTAACACAGCTTTAGGCTGTCAGTGTGTCTCTCTCCCTAACACAGCTTTAGGCTGTCAGTGCGTCTCTCTCTCTAACACAGCTTTAGGCTGTCAGTGTGTCTCTCTCTCTAACACAGCTTTAGGCTGTCAGTGTGTCTCTCTCTCTAACACAGCTTTAGGCTGTCAGTGTGTCTCTCTAACACAGCTTTAGGCTGTCAGTGTGTCTCTCTCTCTCTCTAACACAGCTTTAGGCTGTCAGTGTGTCTCTCTCTCCCTAACACAGCTTTAGGCTGTCAGTGTGTCTCTCTCTCTAACACAGCTTTAGGCTGTCAGTATGTCTCTCTCTCCAACACAGCTTTAGGCTGTCAGTGTCTCTCTCTCTAACACAGCTTTAGGCTGTCAGTGTGTCTCTCTAACACAGCTTTAGGCTGTCAGTATGTCTCTCTCTCCAACACAGCTTTAGGCTGTCAGTGTGTCTCTCTCTCTCCCTAACACAGCTTTAGGCTGTCAGTGTGTCTCTCTCTCTAACACAGCTTTAGGCTGTCAGTATGTCTCTCTCTCCAACACAGCTTTAGGCTGTCAGTGTCTCTCTCTCCAACACAGCTTTAGGCTGTCAGTGTATCTCTCTCTCCCTAACACAACTTTAGGCTGTCAGTGTGTCTCTCTCTCCCTAACACAGCTTTAGGCTGTCAGTGTGTCTCTCTCTCTCTAACACAGCTTTAGGCTGTCAGTGTGTCTCTCTCTCTCTAACACAGCTTTAGGCTGTCAGCGTGTCTCTCTCTAACACAGCTTTAGGCTGTCAGTGTGTCTCTCTAACACAGCTTTAGGCTGTCAGTGTGTCTCTCTCTCTAACACAGCTTTAGGCTGTCAGTGTCTCTCTCTCTAACACAGCTTTAGGCTGTCAGTGTGTCTCTCTAACACAGCTTTAGGCTGTCAGTATGTCTCTCTCTCCAACACAGCTTTAGGCTGTCAGTGTGTCTCTCTCTCTCTCTAACACAGCTTTAGGCTGTCAGTGTGTCTCTCTCTCTAACACAGCTTTAGGCTGTCAGTATGTCTCTCTCTCCAACACAGCTTTAGGCTGTCAGTGTCTCTCTCTCCAACACAGCTTTAGGCTGTCAGTGTCTCTCTCTCCAACACAGCTTTAGGCTGTCAGTGTATCTCTCTCTCTCCCTAACACAGCTTTAGGCTGTCAGTGTGTCTCTCTCTCCCTAACACAGCTTTAGGCTGTCAGTGTGTCTCTCTCTCTCTAACACAGCTTTAGGCTGTCAGTGTGTGTCTCTCTCTCTAACACAGCTTTAGGCTGTCAGCGTCTCTCTCTCTAACACAGCTTTAGGCTGTCAGTGTGTCTCTCTAACACAGCTTTAGGCTGTCAGTGTGTCTCTCTCTCTAACACAGCTTTAGGCTGTCAGTGTGTCTCTCTCTCCCTAACACAGCTTTAGGCTGTCAGTGTGTCTCTCTAACACAGCTTTAGGCTGTCAGTGTATCTCTCTAACACAGCTTTAGGCTGTCAGTGTCTCTCTCTAACACAGCTTTAGGCTGTCAGTGTGTCTCTCTAACACAGCTTTAGGCTGTCAGTGTCTCTCTCTAACACAGCTTTAGGCTGTCAGTGTGTCTCCCTCTCTAACACAGCTTTAGGCTGTCAGTGTCTCTCTCTAACACAGTTTTAGGCTGTCAGTGAGTCTCTCTCCCTAACACAGCTTTAGGCTGTCAGTGTGTCTCTCTCTCTAACACAGATTTAGGCTGTCAGTGTGTCTCTCTCTCTAACACAGATTTAGGCTGTCAGTGTATCTCTCTCCCTAACACAGCTTTAGGCTGTCAGTGTATCTCTCTCTCTAACACAGCTTTAGGCTGTCAGTGTGTGTCTCTCTCTCTAACACAGCTTTAGGCTGTTAGTGTGTCTCTCTCTCTCTAACACAGCTTTAGGCTGTCAGTGCGTCTCTCTCCCTAACACAGCTTTAGGCTGTCAGTGTGTCTCTCTCTCTAACACAGCTTTAGGCTGTCAGTGTGTCTCTCTCTCTAACACAGATTTAGGCTGTCAGTGTATCTCTCTCCCTAACACAGCTTTAGGCTGTCAGTGTGTCTCTCTAACACAGCTTTAGGCTGTCAGTTTGTGTCTCTCTAACACAGCTTTAGGCTGTCAGTGTGTCTCTCTCTAACACAGATTTAGGCTGTCAGTGTATCTCTCTCCCTAACACAGCTTTAGGCTGTCAGTGTGTCTCTCTCTAACACAGCTTTAGGCTGTCAGTGTGTCTCTCTAACACAGCTTTAGGCTGTCAGTTTGTGTCTCTCTAACACAGCTTTAGGCTGTCAGTGTGTCTCTCTCTCTCTAACACAGCTTTAGGCTGTCAGTGCGTCTCTCTCCCTAACACAGCTTTAGGCTGTCAGTGTGTCTCTCTCTCTCTAACACAGCTTTAGGCTGTCAGTATGTCTCTCTCTCCAACACAGCTTTAGGCTGTCAGTGTCTCTCTCTCTAACACAGCTTTAGGCTGTCAGTGTGTCTCTCTAACACAGCTTTAGGCTGTCAGTATGTCTCTCTCTCCAACACAGCTTTAGGCTGTCAGTGTGTCTCTCTCTCCCTAACACAGCTTTAGGCTGTCAGTGTGTCTCTCTCTCCCTAACACAGCTTTAGGCTGTCAGTGTGTCTCTCTCTCTCTAACACAGCTTTAGGCTGTCAGTGTGTCTCTCTCCCTAACACAGCTTTAGGCTGTCAGTGCGTCTCTCTCTCTAACACAGCTTTAGGCTGTCAGTGTGTCTCTCTCTCTAACACAGCTTTAGGCTGTCAGTGTGTCTCTCTCTCTAACACAGCTTTAGGCTGTCAGTGTGTCTCTCTCTCTAACACAGCTTTAGGCTGTCAGTGTGTCTCTCTCTCTCTCTAACACAGCTTTAGGCTGTCAGTGTGTCTCTCTCTCCCTAACACAGCTTTAGGCTGTCAGTGTGTCTCTCTCTCTAACACAGCTTTAGGCTGTCAGTATGTCTCTCTCTCCAACACAGCTTTAGGCTGTCAGTGTCTCTCTCTCTAACACAGCTTTAGGCTGTCAGTGTGTCTCTCTCTCTAACACAGCTTTAGGCTGTCAGTATGTCTCTCTCTCCAACACAGCTTTAGGCTGTCAGTGTGTCTCTCTCTCCCTAACACAGCTTTAGGCTGTCAGTGTGTCTCTCTCTCCCTAACACAGCTTTAGGCTGTCAGTGTGTCTCTCTCTCTAACACAGCTTTAGGCTGTCAGTGTATCTCTCTCTCTCTAACACAGATTTAGGCTGTCAGTGTCTCTCTCTCTAACACAGCTTTAGGCTGTCAGTGTGTCTCTCTAACACAGCTTTAGGCTGTCAGTATGTCTCTCTCTCCAACACAGCTTTAGGCTGTCAGTGTGTCTCTCTCTCCCTAACACAGCTTTAGGCTGTCAGTGTGTCTCTCTCTCCCTAACACAGCTTTAGGCTGTCAGTGTGTCTCTCTCTCTCTAACACAGCTTTAGGCTGTCAGTGTGTCTCTCTTTCTCTAACACAGCTTTAGGCTGTCAGTGTGTCTCTCTAACACAGCTTTAGGCTGTCAGTGTGTCTCTCTAACACAGCTTTAGGCTGTCAGTGTGTCTCTCTCTCTAACACAGCTTTAGGCTGTCAGTGTGTCTCTCTCTCTAACACAGCTTTAGGCTGTCAGTGTGTCTCTCTCTCTCTAACACAGCTTTAGGCTGTCAGTGTGTCTCTCTAACACAGCTTTAGGCTGTCAGTGTGTCTCTCTAACACAGCTTTAGGCTGTCAGTGTGTCTCTCTAACACAGCTTTAGGCTGTCAGTGTGTCTCTCTAACACAGCTTTAGGCTGTCAGTGTGTCTCTCTCTCTAACACAGCTTTAGGCTGTCAGTGTATCTCTCTCTCTAACACAGCTTTAGGCTGTCAGTGTATCTCTCTCTCTCTAACACAGATTTAGGCTGTCAGCGTGTCTCTCTCTAACACAGCTTTAGGCTGTCAGTGTGTCTCTCTAACACAGCTTTAGGCTGTCAGTGTGTCTCTCTCTCTAACACAGCATTAGGCTGTCAGTGTGTCTCTCCCTAACACAGCTTTAGGCTGTCAGTGTGTCTCTCTCTCTCTAACACAGCATTAGGCTGTCAGTGTGTCTCTCTCTAACACAGCTTTAGGCTGTCAGTGTGTCTCTCTCTCTAACACAGCTTTAGGCTGGGGGTGAAGTCTCGAGAGGTATAGCCGTGGGAAGTAGGCGTGCCGAGGGTCCCGAAGCACCCGCTGATAAATCCCAATAATAAATAAACATTAAAAATAAACATTTATTGAAGAAAAAAAAAGAAGAAATCAGTGCAGTAGGACTTTCTTTCTCCTGTATGAGGGGAGAAAAATACTAGTCAGCAGAGCTGGGTGAAAAATCCAGTTAGTTGTGTATCCCCCCCCCCACACCACCCCAGGTAAGGACACACACACACACACACTTCATTCCAGTTCATTGTGTAGCTGCTATGTGGTTTATAGTTATTCAGTTGTGCATAATAATATTATTCAGACAGTGAATGGAGCTCATAGTCCAGTGAATGGAACAGGGGAATGTTTAAACAATAGAAGAGAGAGAGAATACAGAGGAGATGTGAAGGAAAAACTCCCTAACAAAGCTTTAGGCTGTCAGTGTGTCTCTCTCTCCCTAACACAGCTTTAGGCTGTCAGTGTCTCTCTCTAACACAGCTTTAGGCTGTCAGTGTGTCTCTCTAACACAGCTTTAGGCTGTCAGTGTGTCTCTCTCTCCCTAACACAGCTTTAGGCTGTCAGTGTCTCTCTTCCTAACACAGCTTTAGGCTGTCAGTGAGTCTCTCTCCCTAACACAGCTTTAGGCTGTCAGTGTGTCTCTCTCTCTAACACAGATTTAGGCTGTCAGTGTGTCTCTCTCTCTAACACAGATTTAGGCTGTCAGTGTATCTCTCTCCCTAACACAGCTTTAGGCTGTCAGTGTATCTCTCTCTCTAACACAGCTTTAGGCTGTCAGTGTGTGTCTCTCTCTCTAACACAGCTTTAGGCTGTCAGTGTGTCTCTCTCTAACACAGCTTTAGGCTGTCAGTGTGTCTCTCTCTCTAACACAGCTTTAGGCTGTCAGTGTGTCTCTCTCTCTAACACAGCTTTAGGCTGTCAGTGTGTCTCTCTCTCTAACACAGCTTTAGGCTGTCAGTGTGTCTCTCTCTCTAACACAGCTTTAGGCTGTCAGTGTGTGTCTCTCTCTAACACAGCTTTAGGGCTGTCAGTGTGTCTCTCTCTAACACAGCTTTAGGCTGTCAGTGTGTCTCTCCCTAACACAGCTTTAGGCTGTCAGTGTGTCTCTCTCTCTAACACAGCTTTAGGCTGTCAGTGTGTCTCTCTCTAACACAGCTTTAGGCTGTCAGTGTGTCTCTCTCCCTAACACAGCTTTAGGCTGTCAGTGTGTCTCTCTCTCCTAACACAGCTTTAGGGCTGTCAGTGTGTCTCTCTCTAACACAGCTTTAGGCTGTCAGTGTGTCTCTCTCTCTCTAACACAGCTTTAGGCTGTCAGTGCGTCTCTCTCCCTAACACAGCTTTAGGCTGTCAGTGTGTCTCTCTCTCGCTAACACAGCTTTAGGCTGTCAGTGTGTCTCTCTAACACAGCTTTAGGCTGTCAGTGTGTCTCTCTCTAACACAGCTTTAGGCTGTCAGTGTGTCTCTCTCTAACACAGCTTTAGGCTGTCAGTGTGTCTCTCTAACACAGCTTTAGGCTGTCAGTGTGTCTCTCTCCCTAACACAGCTTTAGGCTGTCAGTGTGTCTCTCTCTCCTAACACAGCTTTAGGCTGTCAGTGTGTCTCTCTCTCTAACACAGCTTTAGGCTGTCAGTGTGTCTCTCTCTAACACAGCTTTAGGCTGTCAGTGTGTCTCTCTCTCTAACACAGCTTTAGGCTGTCAGTGTGTCTCTCTCTCTAACACAGCTTTAGGCTGTCAGTGTGTCTCTCTCCTAACACAGCTTTAGGCTGTCAGTGTGTCTCTCTCTAACACAGCTTTAGGCTGTCAGTGTTTCTCTCTCTCTAACACAACTTTAGGCTGTCAGTGTGTCTCTCTCTAATACAGCTTTAGGCTGTCAGTGTGTCTCTCTCTCTCTAACACAGCTTTAGGCTGTCAGTGTGTCTCTCTCTCTAACACAGCTTTAGGCTGTCAGTGTGTCTCTCTAACACAGCTTTAGGCTGTCAGTGTGTCTCTCTCTAACACAGCTTTAGGCTGTCAGTGTGTCTCTCTCTCTAACACAGCTTTAGGCTGTCAGTGTGTCTCTCTCTAACACAGCTTTAGGCTGTCAGTTTGTGTCTCTCTAACACAGCTTTAGGCTGTCAGTGTGTCTCTCTCTCTAACACAGCTTTAGGCTGTCAGTGGTCTCTCTCCTAACACAGCTTTAGGCTGTCAGTGTGTCTCTCTCCCTAACACAGCTTTAGGCTGTCAGTGTGTCTCTCTCCCTAACACAGCTTTAGGCTGTCAGTGTGTCTCTCTCTCCTAACACAGCTTTAGGCTGTCAGTGTGTCTCTCTCTAACACAGCTTTAGGCTGTCAGTGTGTCTCTCTCTACACAGCTTTAGGCTGTCAGTGTGTCTCTCTCTAACACAGCTTTAGGCTGTCAGTTTGTGTCTCTCTCTAACACAGCTTTAGGGCTGTCAGTGTGTCTCTCTCTCTCTAACACAGCTTTAGGCTGTCAGTGTGTCTCTCTCCCTAACACAGCTTTAGGGCTGTCAGTGTGTCTCTCTCCTAACACAGCTTTAGGCTGTCAGTGTGTCTCTCTCTAACACAGCTTTAGGCTGTCAGTGTTTCTCTCTCCCTAACACAGCTTTAGGCTGTCAGTGTCTCTCTCAAACACAGCTTTAGGCTGTCAGTGTGTCTCTCTCTCTAACACAGCTTTAGGCTGTCAGTGTGTCTCTCTAACACAGCTTTAGGCTGTCAGTTTGTGTCTCTCTAACACAGCTTTAGGCTGTCAGTGCGTCTCTCTCCCTAACACAGCTTTAGGCTGTCAGTGAGTCTCTCTCCCTAACACAGCTTTAGGCTGTCAGTGAGTCTCTCTCCCTAACACAGCTTTAGGCTGTCAGTGTATCTCTCTCCCTAACACAGCTTTAGGCTGTCAGTGTATCTCTCTCTCTAACACAGCTTTAGGCTGTCAGTGAGTCTCTCTCCCTAACACAGATTTAGGCTGTCAGTGTATCTCTCTCCCTAACACAGCTTTAGGCTGTCAGTGTGTCTCTCTCTCTAACACAGCTTTAGGCTGTCAGTGTGTCTCTCTCTCTAACACAGCTTTAGGCTGTCAGTGTGTCTCTCTCTCTAACACAGCTTTAGGCTGTCAGTGTGTCTCTCTCTCTCTAACACAGCTTTAGGCTGTCAGTGTGTCTCTCTAACACAGCTTTAGGCTGTCAGTTTGTGTCTCTCTAACACAGCTTTAGGCTGTCAGTGTGTCTCTCTCTCTCTAACACAGCTTTAGGCTGTCAGTGAGTCTCTCTCCCTAACACAGCTTTAGGCTGTCAGTGAGTCTCTCTCCCTAACACAGCTTTAGGCTGTCAGTGCGTCTCTCTCCCTAACACAGCTTTAGGCTGTCAGTGAGTCACTCTCCCTAATACAGCTTTAGGCTGTCAGTGTCTCTCTCTAACACAGCTTTAGGCTGTCAGTGTGTCTCTCTCTCTCTAACACAGCTTTAGGCTGTCAGTGTGTCTCTCTCTCTAACACAGCTTTAGGCTGTCAGTGTGTCTCTCTAACACAGCTTTAGGCTGTCAGTTTGTGTCTCTCTAACACAGCTTTAGGCTGTCAGTGTGTCTCTCTCTCTCTCTAACACAGCTTTAGGCTGTCAGTGAGTCTCTCTCCCTAACACAGCTTTAGGCTGTCAGTGAGTCTCTCTTCCTAACACAGCTTTAGGCTGTCAGTGCGTCTCTCTCCCTAACACAGCTTTAGGCTGTCAGTGAGTCTCTCTCCCTAATACAGCTTTAGGCTGTCAGTGTCTCTCTCTAACACAGCTTTAGGCTGTCAGTGTGTTTCTCTCTCTCTAACACAGCTTTAGGCTGTCAGTGTGTCTCTCTAATACAGCTTTAGGCGGTCAGTGTGTCTCTCTCTAACACAGCTTTAGGCTGTCAGTGCTTCTCTCTCCCTAACACAGCTTTAGACTGTCAGTGAGTCTCTCTCCCTAACACAGCTTTAGGCTGTCCGTGTTTCTCTCTCCCTAACACAGCTTTAGGCTGTCAGTGTTTCTCTCTCTCCCTAACACAGCTTTAGGCTGTCAGTGTCTCTCTCTAACACAGCTTTAGGCTGTCAGTGTTTCTCTCTCTCTAACACAACTTTAGGCTGTCAGTGTGTCTCTCTCTAACACAGCTTTAGGCTGTCAGTGTCTCTCTCTCTAACACAGCTTTAGGCTGTCAGTGTGTCTCTCTAACACAGCTTTAGGCTGTCAGTTTGTGTCTCTCTAACACAGCTTTAGGCTGTCAGTGCGTCTCTCTCCCTAACACAGCTTTAGGCTGTCAGTGAGTCTCTCTCCCTAACACAGCTTTAGGCTGTCAGTGAGTCTCTCTCCCTAACACAGCTTTAGGCTGTCAGTGTCTCTCTCTCTAACACAGCTTTAGGCTGTCAGTGTGTCTCTCTAACACAGCTTTAGGCTGTCAGTGTCTCTCTCTCTCTATTACACAGCTTTAGGCTGTCAGTGTGTCTCTCTCCCTAACACAGCTTTAGGCTGTCAGTGTGCTTCTCTCTCTCTAACACAGCTTTAGGCTGTCAGTGTGTCTCTCTAATACAGCTTTAGGCTGTCAGTGTGTCTCTCTCTAACACAGCTTTAGGCTGTCAGTGTGTCTCTCTCTCTCTCTCCCTAACACAGCTTTAGGCTGTCAGTGTTTCTCTCTCTCCCTAACACAGCTTTAGGCTGTCAGTTTGTGTCTCTCTAACACAGCTTTAGGCTGTCAGTGTGTCTCTCTCTCTCTAACACAGCTTTAGGCTGTCAGTGAGTCTCTCTCCCTAACACAGCTTTAGGCTGTCAGTGAGTCTCTCTCCCTAACACAGCTTTAGGCTGTCAGTGTGTTTATCTCTCTCTAACACAGCTTTAGGCGGTCAGTGTGTCTCTCTCTAACACAGCTTTAGGCTGTCAGTGTGTCTCTCTCCCTAACACAGCTTTAGGCTGTCAGTGAGTCTCTCTCCCTAACACAGCTTTAGGCTGTCAGTGTCTCTCTCTAACACAGCTTTAGGCTGTCAGTGTGTCTCTCTCTCTAACACAGCTTTAGGCTGTCAGTGTGTCTCTCTCCCTAACACAGCTTTAGGCTGTCAGTGTGTCTCTCTCTAACACAGCTTTAGGCTGTCAGTGTCTCTCTCTCTAACACAGCTTTAGGCTGTCAGTGTGTCTCTCTAACACAGCTTTAGGCTGTCAGTTTGTGTCTCTCTAACACAGCTTTAGGCTGTCAGTGTGTCTCTCTCTCTAACACAGCTTTAGGCTGTCAGTGGGTCTCTCTCCATAACACAGCTTTAGGCTGTCAGTGTGTCTCTCTCCTAACACAGCTTTAGGCTGTCAGTGAGTCTCTCTCTCTAACACAGCTTTAGGCTGTCAGTGAGTCTCTCTCCCTAACACAGCTTTAGGCTGTCAGTGTTTCTCTCTCTCCTAACACAGCTTTAGGCTGTCAGTGTCTCTCTCAAACACAGCTTTAGGCTGTCAGTGTGTCTCTCTCTCTAACACAGCTTTAGGCTGTCAGTGTGTCTCTCTCAACACAGCTTTAGTCTGTCAGTGTGTCTCTCTCTCTAACACAGCTTTAGGCTGTCAGTGTGTCTCTCTAACACAGCTTTAGGCTGTCAGTGTGTCTCTCTCTCAACACAGCTTTAGGCTGTCAGTGTGTCTCTCTCTCTAACACAGCTTTAGGCTGTCAGTGAGTCTCTCTCCCTAACACAGATTTAGGCTGTCAGTGTATCTCTCTCCCTAACACAGCTTTAGGCTGTCAGTGTGTCTCTCTCTCTCTAACACAGCTTTAGGCTGTCAGTGCGTCTCTCTCCCTAACACAGCTTTAGGCTGTCAGTGTGTCTCTCTCTCTAACACAGCTTTAGGCTGTCAGTGTGTCTCTCTCTCTCTAACACAGCTTTAGGCTGTCAGTGTGTCTCTCTCTCTCTAACACAGCTTTAGGCTGTCAGTGTGTCTCTCTAACACAGCTTTAGGCTGTCAGTGTGTCTCTCTCTAACACAGCTTTAGGCTGTCAGTGTGTCTCTCTCTCTCTCGCTAACACAGCTTTAGGCTGTCAGTGTGTCTCTCTCCCCAACACAGCTTTAGGCTGTCAGTGTGTCTCTCTCCTAACACAGCTTTAGGCTGTCAGTGTATCTCTCTCCCTAACACAGCTTTAGGCTGTCAGTGTGTCTCTCTCTAACACAGCTTTAGGCTGTCAGTGTGTCTCTCTAACACAGCTTTAGGCTGTCAGTGTGTCTCTCTCTCTCTAACACAGCTTTAGGCTGTCAGTGCGTCTCTCTCTCTAACACAGCTTTAGGCTGTCAGTTTGTCTCTCTCTAACACAGCTTTAGGCTGTCAGTGCGTCTCTCTCCCTAACACAGCTTTGGGCTGTCAGTGAGTCTCTCTCCCTAACACAGCTTTAGGCTGTCAGTGAGTCTCTCTCCCTAACACAGCTTTAGGCTGTCAGTGTGTCTCTCTCTAACACAGCTTTAGGCTGTCAGTGTGTCTCTCTCCCTAATACAGCTTTAGGCTGTCAGTGTGTCTCTCTCTAACACAGCTTTAGGCTGTCAGTGTCTCTCTCTCTAACACAGCTTTAGGCTGTCAGTGTGTCTCTCTAACACAGCTTTAGGCTGTCAGTGTGTCTCTCTCTAACACAGCTTTAGGCTGTCAGTGTGTCTCTCTCCTAACACAGCTTTAGGCTGTCATGTGTCTCTCTAACACAGCTTTAGGCTGTCAGTTTGTCTCTCTCCTAACACAGCTTTAGGCTGTCAGTGTGTCTCTCTCTCTCTAACACAGCTTTAGGCTGTCAGTGTGTCTCTCTAACACAGCTTTAGGCTGTCAGTGTCTCTCTCTAACACAGCTTTAGGCTGTCAGTGCGTCTCTCTCCCTAACACAGCTTTAGGCTGTCAGTGTGTCTCTCTCCCTAACACAGCTTTAGGCTGTCAGTGTGTCTCTCTCTCCTAACACAGCTTTAGGCTGTCAGTGTGTCTCTCTCTCCCTAACACAGCTTTAGGCTGTCAGTGTGTCTCTCTCTCCCTAACACAGCTTTAGGGCTGTCAGTGTGTTTCTCTCTCTCTAACACAGCTTTAGGCTGTCAGTGTGTCTCTCTTAACACAGCTTTGGGCTGTCAGTGAGTCTCTCTCCCTAACACAGCTTTAGGCTGTCAGTGTGTCTCTCTCTAACACAGCTTTAGGCTGTCAGTGAGTCTCTCTCCCTAACACAGCTTTAGGCTGTCAGTGTGTTTCTCTCTCTCTAACACAGCTTTAGGCTGTCAGTGTGTCTCTCTAATACAGCTTTAGGCTGTCAGTGTGTCTCTCTCTAACACAGCTTTAGGCTGTCAGTGTGTCTCTCTCTCTCTCCCTAACACAGCTTTAGGCTGTCAGTGTTTCTCTCTCTCCCTAACACAGCTTTAGGCTGTCAGTTTGTGTCTCTCTAACACAGCTTTAGGCTGTCAGTGTGTCTCTCTCTCTCTAACACAGCTTTAGGCTGTCAGTGAGTCTCTCTCCCTAACACAGCTTTAGGCTGTCAGTGAGTCTCTCTCCCTAACACAGCTTTAGGCTGTCAGTGTGTTTATCTCTCTCTAACACAGCTTTAGGCGGTCAGTGTGTCTCTCTCTAACACAGCTTTAGGCTGTCAGTGCGTCTCTCTCCCTAACACAGCTTTAGGCTGTCAGTGAGTCTCTCTCCCTAACACAGCTTTAGGCTGTCAGTGTCTCTCTCTAACAGAGCTTTAGGCTGTCAGTGTGTCTCTCTCTCTAACACAGCTTTAGGCTGTCAGTGTGTCTCTCTCCCTAATACAGCTTTAGGCTGTCAGTGTGTCTCTCTCTAACACAGCTTTAGGCTGTCAGTGTCTCTCTCTCTAACACAGCTTTAGGCTGTCAGTGTGTCTCTCTAACACAGCTTTAGGCTGTCAGTTTGTGTCTCTCTAACACAGCTTTAGGCTGTCAGTGTGTCTCTCTCTCTAACACAGCTTTAGGCTGTCAGTGGGTCTCTCTCCATAACACAGCTTTAGGCTGTCAGTGAGTCTCTCTCCCTAACACAGCTTTAGGCTGTCAGTGAGTCTCTCTCCCTAACACAGCTTTAGGCTGTCAGTGTTTCTCTCTCTCCCTAACACAGCTTTAGGCTGTCAGTGTCTCTCTCAAACACAGCTTTAGGCTGTCAGTGTGTCTCTCTCTCTAACACAGCTTTAGGCTGTCAGTGTGTCTCTCTCCCTAACACAGCTTTAGTCTGTCAGTGTGTTTCTCTCTCTCTAACACAGCTTTAGCTGTCAGTGTGTCTCTCTAATACAGCTTTAGGCGGTCAGTGTGTCTCTCTCTAACACAGCTTTAGGCTGTCAGTGTGTCTCTCTCTCTCTCTCTAACACAGCTTTAGGCTGTCAGTGCGTCTCTCTCCTAACACAGCTTTAGGCTGTCAGTGAGTCTCTCTCCCTAACACAGGTTTAGGCTGTCAGTGTTTCTCTCTCTCCCTAACACAGCTTTAAGCTGTCAGTGTTTCTCTCTCTCCCTAACACAGCTTTAGGCTGTCAGTGTCTCTCTCTAACACAGCTTTAGGCTGTCAGTGTGTCTCTCTCTCTAACACAGCTTTAGGCTGTTAGTGTGTTTCTCTCTCTCTAACACAGCTTTAGGCTGTCAGTGCGTCTCTCTAATACAGCTTTAGGCGGTCAGTGTGTCTCTCTCTAACACAGCTTTAGGCTGTCAGTGTGTCTCTCTCTCTCTCTCGCTCTAACACAGCTTTAGGCTGTCAGTGCGTCTCTCTCCCCAACACAGCTTTAGGCTGTCAGTGAGTCTCTCTCCCTAACACAGCTTTAGGCTGTCAGTGTTTCTCTCTCTCCCTAACACAGCTTTAGGCTGTCAGTGTCTCTCTCTAACACAGCTTTAGGCTGTCAGTTTGTGTCTCTCTAACACAGCTTTAGGGCTGTCAGTGTGTCTCTCTAACACAGCTTTAGGCTGTCAGTGTGTCTCTCTCTCTCTAACACAGCTTTAGGCTGTCAGTGCGTCTCTCTCCCTAACACAGCTTTAGGCTGTCAGTGTATCTCTCTCCCTAACACAGCTTTAGGCTGTCAGTGTATCTCTCTCTCTAACACAGCTTTAGGCTGTCAGTGTGTGTCTCTCTCTCTAACACAGCTTTAGGCTGTCAGTGTGTCTCTCTAACACAGCTTTAGGCTGTCAGTTTGTGTCTCTCTAACACAGCTTTAGGCTGTCAGTGTGTCTCTCTCTCTCTAACACAGCTTTAGGCTGTCAGTGTGTCTCTCTAACACAGCTTTAGGCTGTCAGTTTGTGTCTCTCTCTCTAACACAGCTTTAGGCTGTCAGTGCGTCTCTCTCCCTAACACAGCTTTAGGCTGTCAGTGTGTCTCTCTCTCTAACACAGCTTTAGGCTGTCAGTGTGTCTCTCTCCCTAACACAGCTTTAGGCTGTCAGTGTGTCTCTCTCTAACACAGCTTTAGGCTGTCAGTGTGTCTCTCTCTCTAACACAGCTTTAGGCTGTCAGTGAGTCTCTCCCCTAACACAGCTTTAGGCTGTCAGTGTTTCTCTCTCTCCTAACACAGCTTTAGGCTGTCAGTGTTTCTCTCTCTCCCTAACACAGCTTTAGGCTGTCAGTGTCTCTCTCTAACACAGCTTTGGCTGTCAGTGTATCTCTCTCTCTAACACAGCTTTAGGCTGTCAGTGTGTTTCTCTCTCTCTAACACAGCTTTAGGCTGTCAGTGTGTCTCTCTAATACAGCTTTAGGCTGTCAGTGTATCTCTCTCCCTAACACAGCTTTAGGCTGTCAGTGTATCTCTCTCCCTAACATAGCTTTAGGCTGTCAGTTTGTGTCTCTCTAACACAGCTTTAGGCTGTCAGTGCGTCTCTCTCCCTAACACAGCTTTAGGCTGTCAGTGAGTCTCTCTCCCTAACACAGCTTTAGGCTGTCAGTGAGTCTCTCTCCCTAACACAGCTTTAGGCTGTCAGTGTGTCTCTCTCTAACACAGCTTTAGGCTGTCAGTGTGTCTCTCTCCCTAACACAGCTTTAGGCTGTCAGTGTGTTTCTCTCTCTCTAACACAGCTTTAGGCTGTCAGTGTGTCTCTCTAACACAGCTTTAGGCTGTCAGTGAGTCTCTCTCCCTAACACAGCTTTAGGCTGTCAGTGTGTCTCTCTCTAACACAGCTTTAGGCTGTCAGTGTGTCTCTCTCCCTAACACAGCTTTAGGCTGTCAGTGTGTTTCTCTCTCTCTAACACAGCTTTAGGCTGTCAGTGTGTCTCTCTAATACAGCTTTAGGCTGTCAGTGTGTCTCTCTCTAACACAGCTTTAGGCTGTCAGTGTGTCTCTCTCTCTCTCTCTAACACAGCTTTAGGCTGTCAGTGTTTCTCTCTCTCCCTAACACAGCTTTAGGCTGTCAGTGTGTGTCTCTCTAACTACAGCTTTAGGCTGTCAGTGTGTCTCTCTCTCTCTAACACAGCTTTAGGCTGTCAGTGTGTCTCTCTCTCCTAACACAGCTTTAGGCTGTCAGTGTGTCTCTCTCCCTAACACAGCTTTAGGCTGTCAGTGTGTTTATCTCTCTCTAACACAGCTTTAGGCGGTCAGTGTGTCTCTCTCTAACACAGCTTTCGGCTGTCAGTGCGTCTCTCTCCCTAACACAGCTTTAGGCTGTCAGTGAGTCTCTCTCCCTAACACAGCTTTAGGCTGTCAGTGTCTCTCTCTAACACAGCTTTAGGCTGTCAGTGTGTCTCTCTCTCTAACACAGCTTTAGGCTGTCAGTGTGTCTCTCTCCCTAATACAGCTTTAGGCTGTCAGTGTGTCTCTCTCTAACACAGCTTTAGGCTGTCAGTGTCTCTCTCTCTAACACAGCTTTAGGCTGTCAGTGTGTCTCTCTAACACAGCTTTAGGCTGTCAGTTTGTGTCTCTCTAACACAGCTTTAGGCTGTCAGTGTGTCTCTCTCTCTCTAACACAGCTTTAGGCTGTCAGTGGGTCTCTCTCTAACACAGCTTTAGGCTGTCAGTGTGTCTCTCTCTAACACAGCTTTAGGCTGTCAGTGTGTCTCTCTCTCTCTAACACAGCTTTAGGCTGTCAGTGTTTCTCTCTCTCCCTAACACAGCTTTAGGCTGTCAGTGTCTCTCTCAAACACAGCTTTAGGCTGTCAGTGTGTCTCTCTCTCTAACACAGCTTTAGGCTGTCAGTGTGTCTCTCTCCCTAACACAGCTTTAGTCTGTCAGTGTGTTTCTCTCTCTCTAACACAGCTTTAGCTGTCAGTGTGTCTCTCTAATACAGCTTTAGGCGGTCAGTGTGTCTCTCTCTAACACAGCTTTAGGCTGTCAGTGTGTCTCTCTCTCTCTCTCTAACACAGCTTTAGGCTGTCAGTGCGTCTCTCTCCCTAACACAGCTTTAGGCTGTCAGTGAGTCTCTCTCCCTAACACAGCTTTAGGCTGTCAGTGTTTCTCTCTCTCCCTAACACAGCTTTAGGCTGTCAGTGTTTCTCTCTCTCCCTAACACAGCTTTAGGCTGTCAGTGTCTCTCTCTAACACAGCTTTAGGCTGTCAGTGTGTCTCTCTCTCTAACACAGCTTTAGGCTGTTAGTGTGTTTCTCTCTCTCTAACACAGCTTTAGGCTGTCAGTGCGTCTCTCTAATACAGCTTTAGGCGGTCAGTGTGTCTCTCTCTAACACAGCTTTAGGCTGTCAGTGTGTCTCTCTCTCTCTCTCGCTCTAACACAGCTTTAGGCTGTCAGTGCGTCTCTCTCCCCAACACAGCTTTAGGCTGTCAGTGTGTCTCTCTCCCTAACACAGCTTTAGGCTGTCAGTGTTTCTCTCTCTCCCTAACACAGCTTTAAGCTGTCAGTGTTTCTCTCTCTCCCTAACACAGCTTTAGGCTGTCAGTGTCTCTCTCTAACACAGCTTTAGGCTGTCAGTGTGTCTCTCTAACACAGCTTTAGGCTATCAGTGTGTCTCTCTCCCTAACACAGCTTTAGGCTGTCAGTGCGTCTCTCTCCCTAACACAGATTTAGGCTGTCAGTGTATCTCTCTCCCTAACACAGCTTTAGGCTGTCAGTGTATCTCTCTCTCTAACACAGCTTTAGGCTGTCAGTGTGTCTCTCTCTCTCTAACACAGCTTTAGGCTGTCATTGTGTCTCTCTAACACAGCTTTAGGCTGTCAGTTTGTGTCTCTCTAACACAGCTTTAGGCTGTCAGTGTGTCTCTCTCTCTCTAACACAGCTTTAGGCTGTCATTGTGTCTCTCTAACATAGCTTTAGGCTGTCAGTTTGTGTCTCTCTAACACAGCTTTAGGCTGTCAGTGCGTCTCTCTCCCTAACACAGCTTTAGGCTGTCAGTGAGTCTCTCTCCCTAACACAGCTTTAGGCTGTCAGTGAGTCTCTCTCCCTAACACAGCTTTAGGCTGTCAGTGTGTCTCTCTCTAACACAGCTTTAGGCTGTCAGTGTGTCTCTCTCCCTAACACAGCTTTAGGCTGTCAGTGAGTCTCTCTCCCTAACACAGCTTTAGGCTGTCAGTGTTTCTCTCTCTCCCTAACACAGCTTTAAGCTGTCAGTGTTTCTCTCTCTCCCTAACACAGCTTTAGGCTGTCAGTGTCTCTCTCTAACACAGCTTTAGGCTGTCAGTGTATCTCTCTCTCTAACACAGCTTTAGGCTGTCAGTGTGTTTCTCTCTCTCTAACACAGCTTTAGGCTGTCAGTGTGTCTCTCTAATACAGCTTTAGGCTGTCAGTGTATCTCTCTCCCTAACACAGCTTTAGGCTGTCAGTGTATCTCTCCCTAACACAGCTTTAGGCTGTCAGTGTATCTCTCTCTCTAACACAGCTTTAGGCTGTCAGTGTATCTCTCTCTCTAACACAGCTTTAGGCTGTCAGTGTGTCTCTCTCTCTCTAACACAGCTTTAGGCTGTCAGTGTATCTCTCTCTCTAACACAGCTTTAGGCTGTCAGTGTGTTTCTCTCTCTCTAACACAGCTTTAGGCTGTCAGTGTATCTCTCTAATACAGCTTTAGGCTGTCAGTGTATCTCTCTCCCTAACACAGCTTTAGGCTGTCAGTGTATCTCTCTCTCTAACACAGCTTTAGGCTGTCATTGTGTCTCTCTCTCTCTAACACAGCTTTAGGCTGTCAGTGTGTCTCTCTCTCTCTAACACAGCTTTAGGCTGTCAGTGTATCTCTCTCCCTAACACAGCTTTAGGCTGTCAGTGTCTCTCTCTCTCCCTAACATAGCTTTAGGCTGTCAGTGTCTCTCTCTAACACAGCTTTAGGCTGTCAGTGTGTCTCCCTCTCTAACACAGCTTTAGGCTGTCAGTGTGTCTCTCTCCCTAACACAGCTTTAGGCTGTCAGTGTGTTTCTCTCTCTCTAACACAGCTTTAGGCTGTCAGTGTGTCTCTTTCCCTAACACAGCTTTAGGCTGTCAGTGTGTTTCTCTCTCTCTAACACAGCTTTAGGCTGTCAGTGTGTCTCTCTAATACAGCTTTAGGCGGTCAGTGTGTCTCTCTCTCTAACACAGCTTTAGGCTGTCAGTGTGTCTCTCTCCCTAACACAGCTTTAGGCTGTCAGTGTGTCTCTCCCTAACACAGCTTTAGGCTGTCAGTGAGTCTCTCTCCCTAACACAGCTTTAGGCTGTCAGTGTGTCTCTCTCTCTAACACAGCTTTAGGCTGTCAGTGTATCTCTCTCCCTAACACAGCTTTAGGCTGTCAGTGTATCTCTCTCTCTAACACAGCTTTAGGCTGTCAGTGTGTCTCTCTCTCTCTAACACAGCTTTAGGCTGTCAGTGTGTCTCTCTAACACAGCTTTAGGCTGTCAGTTTGTGTCTCTCTAACACAGCTTTAGGCTGTCAGTGTGTCTCTCTCTCTCTAACACAGCTTTAGGCTGTCAGTGCGTCTCTCTCCCTAACACAGCTTTAGGCTGTCAGTGAGTCTCTCTCCCTAACAATCAATCAATCAATCAATTTTATTTTATATAGCCCTTCTTACATCAGCTAATATCTCGAAGTGCTGTACAGAAACCCAGCCTAAAACCCCAAACAGCTAGTAATGCAGGTGTAGAAGCACGGTGGCTAGGAAAAACTCCCTAGAAAGGCGAAAACCTAGGAAGAAACCTAGAGAGGAACCAGGCTATGAGGGGTGGCCAGTCCTCTTCTGGCTGTGCCGGGTGAAGATTATAACAGAACCATGCCAAGATGTTCAAAAATGTTCATAAGTGACAAGCATGGTCAAATAATAATCAGGAATAAATCTCAGTTGGCTTTTCATAGCCGATCATTAAGAGTTGAAAACAGCAGGTCTGGGACAGGTAGGGGTTCCATAACCGCAGGCAGAACAGTTGAAACTGGAATAGCAGCAAGGCCAGGCGGACTGGGGACAGCAAGGAGTCACCACGGCCGGTAGTCCCGACGTATGGTCCTAGGTGCTCAGGTCTCTCAGTTGGCTTTTCATAGCCGATCATTAAGAGTTGAAAACAGCAGGTCTTAACACAGCTTTAGGCTGTCAGTGTCTCTCTCTAACACAGCTTTCGGCTGTCAGTGTGTATCTCTCCCTCTAACACAGCTTTGGGCTTTCAGTGTGTCTCTCTCTCTAACACAGCTTTAGGCTGTCAGTGTGTCTCTCTCTAACACAGCTTTAGGCTGTCAGTGTCTCTCTCTCTCTAACACAGCTTTAGGCTGTCAGTGTGTCTCTCTCTCTCTCTAACACAGATTTAGGCTGTCAGTGCGTCTCTCTCCCTAACACAGCTTTAGGCTGTCAGTGAGTCTCTCTCCCTAACACAGCTTTAGGCTGTCAGTGTCTCTCTCTAACACAGCTTTCGGCTGTCAGTGTGTATCTCTCCCTCTAACACAGCTTTGGGCTTTCAGTGTGTCTCTCTCTCTAACACAGCTTTAGGCTGTCAGTCTCTCTCCGTAACACAGCTTTAGGCTGTCAGTGTGTGTGAGTGGTATGAAACACTAACACTAACGGTAAATTGTAGCTTGTCCCATCAGATAACATGGCACACATTAGCCCTATGCAGTCCTTGGCTTGGACTGAAATAGGTTCTGGTTCTCATGTTGGGTGCCGGTACTGTTTATATTTAGGTGCAGGAGCTCCACAATACTTATTAAAGAAACAAGAGCTCAAGCAGTGAAACGTGAGGTCCTGCCCAAGTCAAGCACTGGCCCTATGCTAACTTCAACAGGTAGCACTGATTCAGTGGTGGTCGGTGCTGTTTAAGATGAGGGAGGATTATATATTTTTATTATGAGCATGGCCTTATTTCTATTACAGCATATTAGCTGACTGTCATTCATATTCATGAGGTCGCAACAACCTAGCCTACGAATTCAAGTTTACAACGTACTGTAGGCGCACAGGTCGAGAGACGTTGGAGTAATCAGACATTGACACATTCACATTCTAGCTGATCTAGGGTGTAATCATTAGTCCAAAAAGTTGCAAAGGAGAGTTTCTATTGGACAAATTCAGGTAGGTTTATGAATGAATACACCCCTGATCACACGCAGTTTCCTTTCATAGCAGCCTCATACCAACAGCATGATCATTTTGCTCCTTGTAATTCCTTCTCCATCTCCATACGCTCCTCCTCTCACCTTTTCCCTTCTCTTGTGGACTTCAGCTGTCTGTGACCAGGCGGAAAAACATTTCCAAGCAAACCCTTCACACCATAACCACTAACAGCTACACACAGCCTACATCGTTGTCACCATATTAGATAGCTAATGTCATAGTCAACATAGCAACTAGAACCATAGGAGGCTGCTGAGGGGAGGACGGCTCATAATAATGGCTGGAATGGAGTGGTACAATACTTGGAAACCATAGAAACCATGTGTTTGATACCATTCCATGTATTCCGTTCCAGCCATCACTAGGAGCCTGTCCTCCCCAATTAAGGTGCCACCAACCTCCTGTGACAAGAACTAACGCGTTAGTAAACCCGCTACAATCACGCAGTACAGTGTGCAGCAAGCAGTTTAGCAGTTACACCAGCGGGCCCCGGTGGCAATAAATTAATACATGAATAAAACCGAAAGCTTACTTTGACTTGGAAGAGTTCCAGTGTTGGATAGCCTTAGCCAGCTAGCTAACATAAATAGCCTTCCTCTCCGTTTAATCCAGGTGTTTGAGAAGGCTAAATTAGCTAGCTGCATTAGCTACCTAAGTAAGTAAAAGTGGAAAAACAAAACAATGAAATATAGCTAGTTCTCTCTGCTGCTTCTCCTTAATCTTTGATGAAATTAAGTTGTTCAACACTGTTCAACTATTGTCTTTCTCTCTCTTTGAGTCAACTACTCACCACATTTTATACACTGCCGTGCTAGCTAGCTGTAGCTCATGCTTTCAGTACTAGATTCATTCTCTGATCCTTTGATTGGGTGGACAACGTGTCAGTTCATGCTGCAAAAAGTGCAAGAGCTCTGATTGGTTGGAGGACGTCCTCCGGAAGTTGTCATAATTACTGTGTAAGTCTATGGAAGGGGGTGAGAACCATCAGCCTCCTAGGTTTTGTATTGAAGTCAATGTACCCAGAGGAGGACGGGAAATAGCTGTCCTCCGGCTACACCATAGTGCTACCCAAGAGAGTGCTGTTGAGGCTACTGTAGACCTTCACTGCAAAACAGTGTGTTTTAATCAATTATTTGGTGACGTGAAAATGTAGTCGCTTTATAAAAAAAAATGCTATTCAGCTCGCTAAGTTCGTTAGCGATCTATCTAACGTTTGCTATCTATGTAAACAGCTTACAGTATGGTCACGCATATGATTTGGTAACGTTACAGTAGAATTCACTTTCAATACGGGGAGCTCTCAGAGTTAGTAACGTTACAGTAGAATTCACTTTCAATTCGGGGAGCTCTCAGAGTTAGTAACGTTACAGTAGAATTCACTTTCAATTCGGGGAGCTCTCAGAGTTAGTAACGTTACAGTAGAATTCACTTTCAATTCGGGGAGCTCTCAGAGTTAGTAACGTTACAGTAGAATTCACTTTCAATTCGGGGAGCTCTCAGAGTTAGTAACGTTACAGTAGAATTCACTTTCAATTCGGGGAGCTCTCAGAGTTAGTAACGTTACAGTAGAATTCACTTTCAATGCGGGGAGCTCTCAGAGTTAGTAACGTTACAGTAGAATTCACTTTCAATGCGGGGAGCTCTCAGAGTTAGTAACGTTACAGTAGAATTCACTTTCAATGCGGGGAGCTCTCAGAGTTAGTAACGTTACAGTAGAATTCACTTTCAATGCGGGGAGCTCTCAGAGTTAGTAACGTTACAGTAGAATTCACTTTCAATTCGGGAGCTCTCAGAGTTAGTAACGTTACAGTAGAATTCACTTTCAATGCGGGGAGCTCTCAGAGTTAGTAATGTTACAGTAGAATTCACTTTCAATTCGGGGAGCTCTCAGAGTTAGTAACGTTACAGTAGAATTCACTTTCAATTCGGGGAGCTCTCAGAGTTAGTAACGTTAGTAGAATTCACTTTCAATTCGGGGAGCTCTCAGAGTTAGTAACGTTACAGTAGAATTCACTTTCAATGCGGGGAGCTCTCAGAGTTAGTAACGTTACAGTAGAATTCACTTTCAATGCGGGGAGCTCTCAGAGTTAGTAACGTTACAGTAGAATTCACTTTCAATGGGGGGAGCTCTCAGAGTTAGTAACGTTACAGTAGAATTCACTTTCAATGGGGGGAGCTGTCACCTAATGTTCTTTTGACTAGCTAGCTTGGTAGCTATATTATTATGGCAGCTAAGTTTGCTAATGCTCTGATATCCAGGGGATGAACTTTGTTATAAACATGTCTAGCCATAGCTAACGTTACCTACAGTATATACCTATGTACAGTTGCTTAACCTGTCAAGAGATTGTTTTTATTACATATATTTGTTTTTAATACAGTTTACCCTCAAATAATTTTCATATTAGGTTATATAATAATCTTCTACCATTTCCCCTTTCTCCCGGCCTCTCTCCAGCCCTGCTGTCCCCCAGGGCACCACCAGCCCTGCAGTCTCCCAGGGCACCACCAGCCCTGCTGTCCTCAACGGCACCACCAGCCCTGCTGTCCCCCAGGGCACCACCAGCCCTGCTGTCCCCCAGGGCACCACCAGCCCTGCTGTCCCCCAGGGCACCACCAGCCCTGCTGTCCCCCAGGGCACCACCAGCCCTGCTGTCCCCCAGGGCACCACCAGCCCTGCTGTCCCCCAGGGCACCACCAGCCCTGCTGTCCCCCAGGGCACCACCAGCCCTGCTGTCCCCCAGGGCACCACCAGCCCTGCAGTCTCCCAGGGCACCACCAGCCCTGCTGTCCTCAACGGCACCACCAGCCCTGCTGTCCCCCAGGGCACCACCAGCCCTGCTGTCCCCCAGGGCACCACCAGCCCTGCTGTCCCCCAGGGCACCACCAGCCCTGCTGTCCCCCAGGGCACCACCAGCCCTGCTGTCCCCCAGGGCACCACCAGCCCTGCTGTCCCCCAGGGCACCACCAGCCCTGCTGTCCCCCAGGGCACCACCAGCCCTGCTGTCCCCCCAGGGCACCACCAGCCCTGCTGTCCCCCAGGGCACCACCAGCCCTGCTGTCTCCCAGGGCACCACCAGCCCTGCTGTCCCCCAGGGCACCACCAGCCCTGCTGTCTCCCAGGGCACCACCAGCCCTGCTGTCCCCCAGGGCACCACCAGCCCTGCTGTCCCCCAGGGCACCACCAGCCCTGCTGTCTCCCAGGGCACCACCAGCCCTGCTGTCCCCCAGGGCACCACCAGCCCTGCTGTCCCCCAGGGCACCACCAGCCCTGCTGTCCCCCAGGGCACCACCAGCCCTGCTGTCCCCCAGGGCACCACCAGCCCTGCTGTCCCCCAGGGCACCACCAGCCCTGCTGTCTCCCAGGGCACCACCAGCCCTGCTGTCTCCCAGGGCACCACCAGCCCTGCTGTCTATAAGATATTGTGAGTAGTCATATTCATCTATTTTTGTCTTGTTTTGCATTCTGTTGTTGGTTTCATTTTCAGGAGAGCTGATTGGTGGACTACCTGTTCAGGACAGCTGATTGGTGGACTACCTGTTCAGGACAGCTGATTGGTGGACTACCTGTTCAGGAGAGCTGATTGGTGGACTACCTGCTCAGGAGAGCTGATTGGTGGACTACCTGCTCAGGAGAGCTGATTGGTGGACTACCTGCTCAGGAGAGCTGATTGGTGGACTACCTGTTCAGGACAGCTGATTGGTGGACTACCTGCTCAGGACAGCTGATTGGTGGACTACCTGCTCAGGAGAGCTGATTGGTGGACTACCTGTTCAGGAGAGCTGATTGGTGGACTACCTGCTCAGGAGAGCTGATTGGTGGACTACCTGTTCAGGACAGCTGATTGGTGGACTACCTGCTCAGGACAGCTGATTGGTGGACTACCTGCTCAGGACAGCTGATTGGTGGACTACCTGCTCAGGACAGCTGATTGGTGGACTACCTGCTCAGGAGAGCTGATTGGTGGACTACCTGTTCAGGACAGCTGATTGGTGGACTACCTGCTCAGGACAGCTGATTGGTGGACTACCTGCTCAGGACAGCTGATTGGTGGACTACCTGCTCAGGAGAGCTGATTGGTGGACTACCTGTTCAGGACAGCTGATTGGTGGACTACCTGCTCAGGACAGCTGATTGGTGGACTACCTGCTCAGGCAGACTGTGAAGGCCATGCAGGACATGGACCTTGCCTCGGAGGAGACTGATTTTGAGGACTATGTAATGGACCCCACCGTGGGTAGTCTCCTGAATGACCTCACCACCACCACCGGACTATGTAATGGACCCCACCGTGGGTAGTCTCCTGAATGACCTCACCACCACCACCGGACTATGTAATGGACCCCACCGTGGGTATTCTCCTGAATGACCTCACCACCACCACCGGACTATGTAATGGACCCCACCGTGGGTATTCTCCTGAATGACCTCACCACCACCACCGGACTATGTAATGGACCCCACCGTGGGTATTCTCCTGAATGACCTCACCACCACCAGCGGACTATGTAATGGACCCCACCGTGGGTATTCTCCTGAATGACCTCACCACCACCACCGGACTATGTAATGGACCCCACCGTGGGTATTCTCCTGAATGACCTCACCACCACCACCGGACTATGTAATGGACCCCACCGTGGGTATTCTCCTGAATGACCTCACCACCACCACCGGACTATGTAATGGACCCCACCGTGGGTATTCTCCTGAATGACCTCACCACCACCACCGGACTATGTAATGGACCCCACCGTGGGTATTCTCCTGAATGACCTCACCACCACCACCGGACTATGTAATGGACCCCACCGTGGGTATTCTCCTGAATGACCTCACCACCACCACCGGACTATGTAATGGACCCCACCGTGGGTATTCTCCTGAATGACCTCACCACCACCACCGGACTATGTAATGGACCCCCACCGTGGGTATTCTCCTGAATGACCTCACCACCACCACCGGACTATGTAATGGACCCCACCGTGGGTATTCTCCTGAATGACCTCACCACCACCACCGGACTATGTAATGGACCCCACCGTGGGTATTCTCCTGAATGACCTCACCACCACCACCGGACTATGTAATGGACCCCACCGTGGGTAGTCTCCTGAATGACCTCACCACCACCACCGGACTATGTAATGGACCCCACCGTGGGTATTCTCCTGAATGACCTCACCACCACCACCGGACTATGTAATGGACCCCACCGTGGGTAGTCTCCTGAATGACCTCACCACCACCACCGGACTATGTAATGGACCCCACCGTGGGTAGTCTCCTGAATGACCTCACCACCACCACCGGACTATGTAATGGACCCCACCGTGGGTATTCTCCCTGAATGACCTCACCACCACCACCGGACTATGTAATGGACCCCACCGTGGGTAGTCTCCTGAATGACCTCACCACCACCACCGGACTATGTAATGGACCCCACCGTGGGTATTCTCCTGAATGACCTCACCACCACCACCGGACTATGTAATGGACCCCACCGTGGGTATTCTCCTGAATGACCTCACCACCACCACCGGACTATGTAATGGACCCCACCGTGGGTATTCTCCTGAATGACCTCACCACCACCACCGGACTATGTAATGGACCCCACCGTGGGTATTCTCCTGAATGACCTCACCACCACCACCGGACTATGTAATGGACCCCACCGTGGGTATTCTCCTGAATGACCTCACCACCACCACCGGACTATGTAATGGACCCCACCGTGGGTATTCTCCTGAATGACCTCACCACCACCACCGGACTATGTAATGGACCCCACCGTGGGTATTCTCCTGAATGACCTCACCACCACCACCGGACTATGTAATGGACCCCACCGTGGGTATTCTCCTGAATGACCTCACCACCACCACCGGACTATGTAATGGACCCCACCGTGGGTATTCTCCTGAATGACCTCACCACCACCACCGGACTATGTAATGGACCCCACCGTGGGTATTCTCCTGAATGACCTCACCACCACCACCGGACTATGTAATGGACCCCACCGTGGGTATTCTCCTGAATGACCTCACCACCACCACCGGACTATGTAATGGACCCCACCGTGGGTATTCTCCTGAATGACCTCACCACCACCACCGGACTATGTAATGGACCCCACCGTGGGTATTCTCCCTGAATGACCTCACCACCACCACCGGACTATGTAATGGACCCCACCGTGGGTATTCTCCTGAATGACCTCACCACCACCACCGGACTATGTAATGGACCCCACCGTGGGTATTCTCCTGAATGACCTCACCACCACCACCGGACTATGTAATGGACCCCACCGTGGGTATTCTCCTGAATGACCTCACCACCACCACCGGACTATGTAATGGACCCCACCGTGGGTATTCTCCCTGAATGACCTCACCACCACCACCGGACTATGTAATGGACCCCACCGTGGGTATTCTCCTGAATGACCTCACCACCACCACCGGACTATGTAATGGACCCCACCGTGGGTATTCTCCTGAATGACCTCACCACCACCACCGGACTATGTAATGGACCCCACCGTGGGTAGTCTCCTGAATGACCTCACCACCACCACCGGACTATGTAATGGACCCCACCGTGGGTATTCTCCTGAATGACCTCACCACCACCACCGGACTATGTAATGGACCCCACCGTGGGTAGTCTCCTGAATGACCTCACCACCACCACCGGACTATGTAATGGACCCCACCGTGGGTATTCTCCTGAATGACCTCACCACCACCACCGGACTATGTAATGGACCCCACCGTGGGTAGTCTCCTGAATGACCTCACCACCACCACCGGACTATGTAATGGACCCCACCGTGGGTAGTCTCCTGAATGACCTCACCACCACCACCGGACTATGTAATGGACCCCACCGTGGGTATTCTCCTGAATGACCTCACCACCACCACCGGACTATGTAATGGACCCCACCGTGGGTAGTCTCCTGAATGACCTCACCACCACCACCGGACTATGTAATGGACCCCACCGTGGGTATTCTCCTGAATGACCTCACCACCACCACCGGACTATGTAATGGACCCCACCGTGGGTAGTCTCCTGAATGACCTCACCACCACCACCGGACTATGTAATGGACCCCACCGTGGGTAGTCTCCTGAATGACCTCACCACCACCACCGGACTATGTAATGGACCCCACCGTGGGTATTCTCCTGAATGACCTCACCACCACCACCGGACTATGTAATGGACCCCACCGTGGGTATTCTCCTGAATGACCTCACCACCACCACCGGACTATGTAATGGACCCCACCGTGGGTATTCTCCTGAATGACCTCACCACCACCACCGGACTATGTAATGGACCCCACCGTGGGTATTCTCCTGAATGACCTCACCACCACCACCGGACTATGTAATGGACCCCACCGTGGGTATTCTCCTGAATGACCTCACCACCACCACCGGACTATGTAATGGACCCCACCGTGGGTATTCTCCTGAATGACCTCACCACCACCACCGGACTATGTAATGGACCCCACCGTGGGTATTCTCCTGAATGACCTCACCACCACCACCGGACTATGTAATGGACCCCACCGTGGGTATTCTCCTGAATGACCTCACCACCACCACCGGACTATGTAATGGACCCCACCGTGGGTATTCTCCTGAATGACCTCACCACCACCACCGGACTATGTAATGGACCCCACCGTGGGTATTCTCCTGAATGACCTCACCACCACCACCGGACTATGTAATGGACCCCACCGTGGGTATTCTCCTGAATGACCTCACCACCACCACCGGACTATGTAATGGACCCCACCGTGGGTATTCTCCTGAATGACCTCACCACCACCACCGGACTATGTAATGGACCCCACCGTGGGTATTCTCCTGAATGACCTCACCACCACCACCGGACTATGTAATGGACCCCACCGTGGGTATTCTCCTGAATGACCTCACCACCACCACCGGACTATGTAATGGACCCCACCGTGGGTATTCTCCTGAATGACCTCACCACCACCACCGGACTATGTAATGGACCCCACCGTGGGTATTCTCCTGAATGACCTCACCACCACCACCGGACTATGTAATGGACCCCACCGGTGGGTATTCTCCTGAATGACCTCACCACCACCACCGGACTATGTAATGGACCCCACCGTGGGTATTCTCCTGAATGACCTCACCACCACCACCGGACTATGTAATGGACCCCACCGTGGGTATTCTCCTGAATGACCTCACCACCACCACCGGACTATGTAATGGACCCCACCGTGGGTAGTCTCCTGAATGACCTCACCACCACCACCGGACTATGTAATGGACCCCACCGTGGGTATTCTCCTGAATGACCTCACCACCACCACCGGACTATGTAATGGACCCCACCGTGGGTAGTCTCCTGAATGACCTCACCACCACCACCGGACTATGTAATGGACCCCACCGTGGGTATTCTCCTGAATGACCTCACCACCACCACCGGACTATGTAATGGACCCCACCGTGGGTATTCTCCCTGAATGACCTCACCACCACCACCGGACTATGTAATGGACCCCACCGTGGGTATTCTCCTGAATGACCTCACCACCACCACCGGACTATGTAATGGACCCCACCGTGGGTAGTCTCCTGAATGACCTCACCACCACCACCGGACTATGTAATGGACCCCACCGTGGGTAGTCTCCTGAATGACCTCACCACCACCACCGGACTATGTAATGGACCCCACCGTGGGTATTCTCCTGAATGACCTCACCACCACCACCGGACTATGTAATGGACCCCACCGTGGGTATTCTCCTGAATGACCTCACCACCACCACCGGACTATGTAATGGACCCCACCGTGGGTATTCTCCTGAATGACCTCACCACCACCACCGGACTATGTAATGGACCCCACCGTGGGTATTCTCCTGAATGACCTCACCACCACCACCGGACTATGTAATGGACCCCACCGTGGGTATTCTCCTGAATGACCTCACCACCACCACCGGACTATGTAATGGACCCCACCGTGGGTATTCTCCTGAATGACCTCACCACCACCACCGGACTATGTAATGGACCCCACCGTGGGTATTCTCCTGAATGACCTCACCACCACCACCGGACTATGTAATGGACCCCACCGTGGGTATTCTCCTGAATGACCTCACCACCACCACCGGACTATGTAATGGACCCCACCGTGGGTATTCTCCTGAATGACCTCACCACCACCACCGGACTATGTAATGGACCCCACCGTGGGTATTCTCCTGAATGACCTCACCACCACCACCGGACTATGTAATGGACCCCCACCGTGGGTATTCTCCTGAATGACCTCACCACCACCACCGGACTATGTAATGGACCCCACCGTGGGTATTCTCCTGAATGACCTCACCACCACCACCGGACTATGTAATGGACCCCACCGTGGGTATTCTCCTGAATGACCTCACCACCACCACCGGACTATGTAATGGACCCCACCGTGGGTATTCTCCTGAATGACCTCACCACCACCACCGGACTATGTAATGGACCCCACCGTGGGTATTCTCCTGAATGACCTCACCACCACCACCGGACTATGTAATGGACCCCCACCGTGGGTATTCTCCTGAATGACCTCACCACCACCACCGGACTATGTAATGGACCCCACCGTGGGTATTCTCCTGAATGACCTCACCACCACCACCGGACTATGTAATGGACCCCCACCGTGGGTATTCTCCTGAATGACCTCACCACCACCACCGGACTATGTAATGGACCCCCACCGTGGGTATTCTCCTGAATGACCTCACCACCACCACCGGACTATGTAATGGACCCCACCGTGGGTATTCTCCTGAATGACCTCACCACCACCACCGGACTATGTAATGGACCCCACCGTGGGTATTCTCCTGAATGACCTCACCACCACCACCGGACTATGTAATGGACCCCACCGTGGGTATTCTCCTGAATGACCTCACCACCACCACCGGACTATGTAATGGACCCCACCGTGGGTATTCTCCTGAATGACCTCACCACCACCACCGGACTATGTAATGGACCCCACCGTGGGTATTCTCCTGAATGACCTCACCACCACCACCGGACTATGTAATGGACCCCCACCGTGGGTATTCTCCTGAATGACCTCACCACCACCACCGGACTATGTAATGGACCCCCACCGTGGGTATTCTCCTGAATGACCTCACCACCACCACCGGACTATGTAATGGACCCCACCGTGGGTATTCTCCTGAATGACCTCACCACCACCACCGGACTATGTAATGGACCCCACCGTGGGTATTCTCCTGAATGACCTCACCACCACCACCGGACTATGTAATGGACCCCACCGTGGGTATTCTCCTGAATGACCTCACCACCACCACCGGACTATGTAATGGACCCCACCGTGGGTATTCTCCTGAATGACCTCACCACCACCACCGGACTATGTAATGGACCCCACCGTGGGTATTCTCCTGAATGACCTCACCACCACCACCGGACTATGTAATGGACCCCACCGTGGGTATTCTCCTGAATGACCTCACCACCACCACCGGACTATGTAATGGACCCCACCGTGGGTATTCTCCTGAATGACCTCACCACCACCACCCGGACTATGTAATGGACCCCACCGTGGGTATTCTCCTGAATGACCTCACCACCACCACCGGACTATGTAATGGACCCCACCGTGGGTATTCTCCTGAATGACCTCACCACCACCACCGGACTATGTAATGGACCCCACCGTGGGTATTCTCCTGAATGACCTCACCACCACCACCGGACTATGTAATGGACCCCACCGTGGGTATTCTCCTGAATGACCTCACCACCACCACCGGACTATGTAATGGACCCCACCGTGGGTATTCTCCTGAATGACCTCACCACCACCACCGGACTATGTAATGGACCCCACCGTGGGTATTCTCCTGAATGACCTCACCACCACCACCGGACTATGTAATGGACCCCACCGTGGGTATTCTCCTGAATGACCTCACCACCACCACCGGACTATGTAATGGACCCCACCGGTGGGTATTCTCCTGAATGACCTCACCACCACCACCGGACTATGTAATGGACCCCACCGTGGGTATTCTCCTGAATGACCTCACCACCACCACCGGACTATGTAATGGACCCCACCGTGGGTATTCTCCTGAATGACCTCACCACCACCACCGGACTATGTAATGGACCCCACCGTGGGTATTCTCCCTGAATGACCTCACCACCACCACCGGACTATGTAATGGACCCCACCGTGGGTAGTCTCCTGAATGACCTCACCACCACCACCGGACTATGTAATGGACCCCACCGTGGGTATTCTCCCTGAATGACCTCACCACCACCACCGGACTATGTAATGGACCCCACCGTGGGTAGTCTCCTGAATGACCTCACCACCACCACCGGACTATGTAATGGACCCCACCGTGGGTATTCTCCTGAATGACCTCACCACCACCACCGGACTATGTAATGGACCCCACCGTGGGTAGTCTCCTGAATGACCTCACCACCACCACCGGACTATGTAATGGACCCCACCGTGGGTGTCTCCTGAATGACCTCACCACCACCACCGACTATGTAATGGACCCCACCGTGGGTATTCTCCTGAATGACCTCACCACCACCACCGGACTATGTAATGGACCCCACCGTGGGTAGTCTCCTGAATGACCTCACCACCACCACCGGACTATGTAATGGACCCCACCGTGGGTAGTCTCCCTGAATGACCTCACCACCACCACCGGACTATGTAATGGACCCCACCGTGGGTATTCTCCTGAATGACCTCACCACCACCACCGGACTATGTAATGGACCCCACCGTGGGTATTCTCCTGAATGACCTCACCACCACCACCGGACTATGTAATGGACCCCACCGTGGGTATTCTCCTGAATGACCTCACCACCACCACCGGACTATGTAATGGACCCCACCGTGGGTATTCTCCTGAATGACCTCACCACCACCACCGGACTATGTAATGGACCCCACCGTGGGTATTCTCCTGAATGACCTCACCACCACCACCGGACTATGTAATGGACCCCACCGTGGGTATTCTCCTGAATGACCTCACCACCACCACCGGACTATGTAATGGACCCCACCGTGGGTATTCTCCTGAATGACCTCACCACCACCACCGGACTATGTAATGGACCCCACCGTGGGTATTCTCCTGAATGACCTCACCACCACCACCGGACTATGTAATGGACCCCACCGTGGGTATTCTCCTGAATGACCTCACCACCACCACCGGACTATGTAATGGACCCCACCGTGGGTATTCTCCTGAATGACCTCACCACCACCACCGGACTATGTAATGGACCCCACCGTGGGTATTCTCCTGAATGACCTCACCACCACCACCGGACTATGTAATGGACCCCACCGTGGGTATTCTCCTGAATGACCTCACCACCACCACCGGACTATGTAATGGACCCCACCGTGGGTATTCTCCTGAATGACCTCACCACCACCACCGGACTATGTAATGGACCCCACCGTGGGTATTCTCCTGAATGACCTCACCACCACCACCGGACTATGTAATGGACCCCACCGTGGGTATTCTCCTGAATGACCTCACCACCACCACCGGACTATGTAATGGACCCCACCGTGGGTATTCTCCTGAATGACCTCACCACCACCACCGGACTATGTAATGGACCCCACCGTGGGTATTCTCCTGAATGACCTCACCACCACCACCGGACTATGTAATGGACCCCACCGTGGGTATTCTCCTGAATGACCTCACCACCACCACCGGACTATGTAATGGACCCCACCGTGGGTATTCTCCTGAATGACCTCACCACCACCACCGGACTATGTAATGGACCCCACCGTGGGTATTCTCCTGAATGACCTCACCACCACCACCGGACTATGTAATGGACCCCACCGTGGGTATTCTCCTGAATGACCTCACCACCACCACCGGACTATGTAATGGACCCCACCGTGGGTATTCTCCTGAATGACCTCACCACCACCACCCCGGACTATGTAATGGACCCCACCGTGGGTATTCTCCTGAATGACCTCACCACCACCACCGGACTATGTAATGGACCCCACCGTGGGTATTCTCCTGAATGACCTCACCACCACCACCGGACTATGTAATGGACCCCACCGTGGGTATTCTCCTGAATGACCTCACCACCACCACCGGACTATGTAATGGACCCCACCGTGGGTATTCTCCTGAATGACCTCACCACCACCACCGGACTATGTAATGGACCCCACCGTGGGTATTCTCCTGAATGACCTCACCACCACCACCGGACTATGTAATGGACCCCACCGTGGGTATTCTCCTGAATGACCTCACCACCACCACCGGACTATGTAATGGACCCCACCGTGGGTATTCTCCTGAATGACCTCACCACCACCACCGGACTATGTAATGGACCCCACCGTGGGTATTCTCCTGAATGACCTCACCACCACCACCGGACTATGTAATGGACCCCACCGTGGGTATTCTCCTGAATGACCTCACCACCACCACCGCGGCTGACTTCTCTGCTACAGAGGGTAGTGCGTACGGCCCAGTACATCACTGGGGCCAAGCTTCCTGCCATCCAGGACCTCTATACCAGGCGGTGTCAGAGGAAGGCCCTCAAAATTGTCAAAGACTCCAGCCACCCTAGTCATAGACTGCTCTCTCTGCTACCGCACGGCAAGCGGTACCGGAGCGCCAAGTATAGGTCCAAAAGGCTCCTCAACAGCTTCTACCCCCAAGCCATAAGACTTCTGAACAGCTAATCAAATGGCTACGCAGACTATTTGCATTGCCCCCCACCCCCTCTTTTACGCTGCTGCTACTCTCTGTTTGTTATCTATGGATAGTCATTTTAACTCTGCCCACATGTACACATTACCTCAATTACCTCGACTAACCGGTGCCCCCGCACATTGATTCTGTACCGGGGTGGCAGGTAGCTTAGTGGTTAAGAGCATTGTGCCAGTAACCGAAAGGTCACTGGTTCTAATCCCCGAGCCGACTAGGTGAAAAATCTGTCGATGTGCCCTTGAGCAAGGCACTTAGCCCTAATTGCTCCTGTAAGTCGCTCTGGATAAGAGCGTCTGCTAAATGACCAATTATTTATTATTATTATTATATAGCCTCCCTACTGTTATTTTACTGCTGCTCTTTAATTATTTTATTTTTTATTTATCTATTTTTTACTTAACACTTATTTTTTGTTAAAACTGCATTGTTGATTAAGGGCTTGATTTGATTTAATAAACCCTTCCAGGGTGGTCAGAGAACAGCATTAGACTCAAGTATAATAAACCCTTTCAGTAGAATATGAACCCCCCGTTAACATACTGTCCCCCCCTTTAACATACTGTTCCCCCTTAACATACTGTCCCCCCCTAACATACTGTTCCCCCCCTTAACATACTGCCCCCTTAACATACTGTTCCCCCCTTAACATACTGTTCCCCCCTTAACATACTGCCCCCCTTAACATACTGTTCCCCCCTTAACATACTGTTCCCTCCCTTAACATACTGTCCCTCCCTTAACATACTGTTCCCTCCCTTAACATACTGTTCCCTCCCTTAACATACTGTCCCCCTTAACATACTGTTCCCTCCCTTAACATACTATCCCCCTAACATACTGTTCCCCCCTTAACATACTGTCCCCCCCCCTTAACATACTGTTCCCCCCCTTAACATACTGTTCCCCCCCTTAACATACTGTCCGCCCCCTTAACATACTGTCCCCCCCCAAACATACTGACCCCCCCCCAACATACTGTTCCCCCTTTAACATACTGTTCCCCCAACATACTGTTCCCCCTTAACATACTGTTCCCCTTAACATACTGTTCCCCTTAACATACTGTCCCCCAAACATACTGTCCCCCCAACATACTGTTTCCCCCCTTAACATACTGCCCCTCTCCTTAACATACTGCCCTCTTAACATACTGTCCCCCAACATACTGTTTCCCCCTTAACATACTGCCCCCTCCCTTAACATACTGCCCTCTTAACATACTGTCCCCCTTAACATACTGTTCCCCCAACATACTGTCCCCCTTAACATACTGTCCCCCTTAACATACTGTCCCCCAAACATACTGCCCCTTAACATACTGTCCCCCTCTTAACATACTGTCCCCCTTAACATACTGTTCCCCCAAAATACTGTCCCCACCCCCTTAACATACTGTCCCCACCCCCTTAACATACTGTCCCACCCCCTTAACATACTGTCCCCACCCCCTTAAAAATACTGTCCCCACCCCTTAATATCGTTTCCCCCTAAACATACTGTTCCCCCCAAAAAATACTGTTCCCCCAAACATACTGTCCCCCCTTTAACATAGTGTCCCCACCCCCCTTAACATACTGTCCCCCAACATAGTGTCCCCACCCCCTTAACATAAAGTCCCCCCAACATAGTGTCCCCACCCCCCTTAACATACTGTCCCCCCAACATAGTGTCCCCACCCCCTTAACATAAAGTCCCCCCAACATAGTGTCCCCACCCCCTTTAACATACTGTTCCCCCAACATAGTGTCCCCACCACCTTTAACATACTGTTCCCCCCAACATAGTGTCCCCACCCCCCTTAACATACTGTTCCCCCCAACATAGTGTCCCCACCACCTTTAACATACTGTTCCCCCCCAACATAGTGTCCCCACCCCCCTTAACATACTGTTCCCCCCAACATACTTTCCCCACCCCCTTAACATACTGTTCCCCCCCAACATACTTTCCCCCGCTTAACATACTGTTCCCCCCCAACATAGTGTCCCCACCACCCTTAACATACTGTTCCCCCCAACATAGTGTCCCCACCCCCCCTAACTTACTGTTCCCCCCAACATACTGTCCCCCCCTTAACATACTGTTCCCCCCAACATAGTGTCCCCACCCCCCTTAACATACTGTACCCCCCCAACATAGTGTCCCCACCTCCCTTAACATAAAGTCCCCCCAACATAGTGTCCCCCACCCCTTAACTTACTGTTCCCCCAACATACTGTCCCCCTTAACATACTGTTCCCCCCAAAATAGTGTCCCCACCCCCTTTAACATACTGTTTCTCCCCCCCTTAACATACTGTTCCCCCAACATAGTGTCCCCAACCCCTTAACATACTGTTCCCCCCAACATAGTGTCCCCACCCCCCTTAACATACTGTCCCCCCCAACATAGTGTCCCCACCCCCCTTAACATACCGTTTCTCCCCCCTTAACATACTGTTCCCCCCAAACATAGTGTCCCAACCCCCCTTAACATACTGTTCCCCCCAACATAGTGTCCCCACCCCCTTTTCAACATACCAAGTTTCTCCCCCTTAACATACTGTTTCCCCCCAACATAGTGTCCCCACCCCCCTTAACATACCGTTTCTCCCCCCCTTAACATACTGTTCCCCCAACATAGTGTCCCCACCCCCCTTAACATACCGTTTCTCCCCCCCTTAACATACTGTTCCCCCCCAACATAGTGTCACCACCCTCCTTAACATACTGTTCCCCCCAACATAGTGTCTCCACCCCCCTTAACATACCGTTTCTCCCCCCTTAACATACTGTTCCCCCCCAACATAGTGTCCCCACCCCCCTTAACATATTGTTCCCCCAACATACCGTTTCTCCCCCCCTTAACATACTGTTTCTCCCCCCCTTAACATACTGTTTCTCCCCCCCTTAACATACTGTTCCCCCCCAACATACCGTTTCTCCCCCTTAACATACTGTTTCTACCCTCCCTTAACATACCGTTTCTCCCCCCCTTAACATACTGTTCCCCCAACATAGTGTCCCCACCCCCCTTAACATACTGTTCCCCCCCAACATAGTGTCCCCACCCCCCTTAACATACTGTTCCCCCCCAACATAGTGTCCCCCCTTAACATACTGTTCCACCCTTAACATACTGTTTCTCCCCCCCTTAACATACTGTTCCCCCAACATACCGTTTCTACCCCCCCCAACATACCGTTTCTCCCCCCTTAACATACCGGTTTCTCCCCCTTAACATACCGTTTCTCCCCCCTTAACATACCGTTTCTCCCCCTTAACATACCGTTTCTCCCCCTTAACATACCGTTTCTCCCCCCCTTAACATACCGTTTCTCCCCCCCCTTAACATACCGTTTCTCCCCCTTAACATACCGTTTCTCCCCCCTTAACATACCGTTTCTCCCGCCCCCCTTAACGTAGTGTTTCTGTGTGTGTGTCTGTGTATAGACTCCAAGGACAACTGGGGGTGACTGGAATGGGAGCACTACGCAAACCATGCTCATCACACCATCAAAGACAGTACAGTATGGAGATAGGCAGGAACGCAAACCATGCTCATCACACCATCAAAGACAGTACAGTATGGAGATAGGCAGAACGCAAACCATGCTCATCACACCATCAAAGACAGTACAGTATGGAGATAGGCAGGAACGCAAACCATGCTCATCACACCATCAAAGACAGTACAGTATGGAGATAGGCAGGAACGCAAACCATGCTCATCACACCATCAAAGACAGTACAGTATGGAGATAGGCAGGAACGCAAACCATGCTCATCACACCATCAAAGACAGTACAGTATGGAGATAGCTCCAATAGAAATCCCAGATCACACTTGTAGGCGATGTCATGGCAACGCTTTCTAGCTAAGCTCATACGTAGAAACACCTCATCGGGTCTAACAATCATCTCGCACCGAACAGAGCATGTGCAGGCCGTCAAATCAAAGGCACTCCTTCGATTTAACGTTTATTTTCTCCCGAAAATGAAAACGTGTCAGTTTGTCACTTTCAAGACGTTGGAGTAATAACATGTTCAATTACTTAAGACATTGGCTTGTTTGGTCTGGTCTGGTCGGTTTGGTCTGGTTTGGTCTGGTATGGTCGGTTTGGTCTGGTATGGTCGGTTTGGTCTGGTCGGTTTGGTCTGGTATGGTCGGTTTGGCCTGGTCGGTTTGGCCTGGTCTAGCGTTCCAGGAAGACTGGCAATGTTGCGCCTCTGGGTTACCTTGTTGTTTGTTTCCTTATTATCACAATTAGTTTTGATAGATTTTCTTTACATTCCTGTAACCAGAAAAATAACAAATAAATGTCCAGAGTGGCGCAGTGGTCTAAGGCTGTGCTACTAGACATCCTGGTTCGAATCCAGGCTCTGTCGTAGCCGGCCGCGACCGGGAGACCCATGGGGCGGCGCACAATTGGCCCAGCGTCGTCCAGGGTAGGGGAGGGAATGGCCGGCAGGGAAGTAGCTCAGTTGGTAGAGCATGGCGTTTGCAACGCCAGGGTTGTGGGTTCGATTCCCACGGGGGGTATGAAAAAATAAAATAATAATGTATGCCCGTAAGTAGCTCTGGATAAGAGCGTCTGCTAAATGACTAAAATGTAAATGTATTATTATTTTACAACTTGAATCAAACTCTGGACATTGGATTTGTATGCGTCAAGACTTAACATTTCACCACTCTCCATCGTGGCTAAAGGATTAGAATGGAAATTGTATTGGAACAATTATATTGTACAATTTAGCCACCACAATTAGCATCATCGCTAATGGCTATAATACACAAAGTGGCAGACAAACGCACACAGACAGACAGGGGCAGTCCTCTGCCGTTGCCTCTTTCAGAAAGTTGAAGGAAAATATGAATCACTTATGCATTTTGTTCATGTCTTATGATAATCTTGGGCAAATTAATAAATGTTCTAATAAATTCAATACATTTACAGTATGAAAAATGTATGCACTCACTAACTGTAAGTCGCTCTGGATAAGAGCGTCTGCTAAATGACTAAAATGTAAATTTAGTTGATTCCCTACATTTAGTTGATTCCCTACTAAATTCTATTCATCTAGTTGATTCCCTACTAATTTCAATACATTTAGTTGATTCCCTACTAATTTCAATACATTTAGTTGATTCCCTACTAAGTTCAATACATTGTTGAATATTGTTGAATTCCGTTTAATGTCTGGATTCTGTGATTCCATCCACATTCTCTGTATCTCTGATTTCATAGGGCCCTAGGTGTAGGGTGATTTCATAGGGCCCTAGGTGTAGGGTGATTTCATAGGGCCCTAGGTGTAGGGTGATTTTATAGGGCCCTAGGTGTAGGGTGATTTCATAGGGCCCTAGGTGTAGGGGTGATTTTTATAGGGCCCTAGGTGTAGGGTGATTTCATAGGGCCCTAGGTGTAGGGTGATTTCATAGGGCCCTAGGTGTAGGGTGATTTCATAGGGCCCTAGGTGTAGGGTGATTTCATAGGGCCGTAGGTGTAGGGTGATTTCATAGGGCCCTAGGTGTAGGGTGATTTTATAGGGCCCTAGGTGTAGGGTGATTTCATAGGGCCCTAGGTGTAGGGTGATTTCATAGGGCCCTAGGTGTAGGGGGTGATTTCATAGGGCCTAGGTGTAGGGTGATTTCATAGGGCCCTAGGTGTAGGGTGATTTTATAGGGCCCTAGGTGTAGGGTGATTTTATAGGGCCCTAGGTGTAGGGTGATTTCATAGGGCCCTAGGTGTAGGGTGATTTCATAGGGCCCTAGGTGTAGGGTGATTTCATAGGGCCCTAGGTGTAGGGTGATTTTATAGGGCCCTGGGTGTAGGGTGATTTTATAGGACCCTAGGTGTAGGGTGATTTTATAGGGCCCTAGGTGTAGGGTGATTTTATAGGGCCCTAGGTGTAGGGTGATTTTATAGGGCCCTAGGTGTAGGGTGATTTTATAGGGCCATAGGTGTAGGGTGATTTTATAGGGCCCTAGGTGTAGGGTGATTTTATAGGGCCCTAGGTGTAGGGTGATTTTATAGGGCCCTAGGTGTAGGGTGATTTTATAGGGCCCTAGGTGTAGGGTGATTTTATAGGGCCCTAGGTGTAGGGTGATTTGAAGTTATTTGAATTTAACTGACTGAGCTCAGCTAAGATGGCTAAGGCTCCATACAGGCAGACAACTCCAGCAGGTTCAATCTAGCTGTTCAAACAGGCAGACAACTCCAGCAGGTTCAACCTAGCTGTTCAAACAGACAGACAACTCCAGCAGGTTCAACCTAGCTGTTCAAACAGACAGACAACTCCAGCAGGTTCAACCTAGCTGTTCAAACAGACAGACAACTCCAGCAGGTTCAACCTAGCTGTTCAAACAGACAGACAACTCCAGCAGGTTCAACCTAGCTGTTCAAACAGACAGACAACTCCAGCAGGTTCAACCTAGCTGTTCAAACAGACAGACAACTCCAGCAGGTTCAACCTAGCTGTTCAAACAGACAGACAACTTCAGCAGGTTCAACCTAGCTGTTCAAACAGACAGACAACTTCAGCAGGTTCAACCTAGCTGTTCAAACAGACAGACAACTCCAGCAGGTTCAACCTAGCTGTTCAAACAGACAGACAACTCCAGCAGGTTCAACCTAGCTGTTCAAACAGACAGACAACTTCAGCAGGTTCAACCTAGCTGTTCAAACAGACAGACAACTTCAGCAGGTTCAACCTAGCTGTTCAAACAGACAGACAACTTCAGCAGGTTCAACCTAGCTGTTCAAACAGACAGACAACTCCAGCAGGTTCAACCTAGCTGTTCAAACAGACAGACAACTTCAGCAGGTTCAACCTAGCTGTTCAAACAGACAGACAACTCCAGCAGGTTCAACCTAGCTGTTCAAACAGACAGACAACTCCAGCAGGTTCAACCTAGCTGTTCAAACAGACAGACAACTCCAGCAGGTTCAACCTAGCTGTTCAAACAGACAGACAACTTCAGCAGGTTCAACCTAGCTGTTCAAACAGACAGACAACTTCAGCAGGTTCAACCTAGCTGTTCAAACAGACAGACAACTCCAGCAGGTTCAACCTAGCTGTTCAAACAGACTTCACTGTTTCAACAAAGTAGTAAGGCGAAACCTTTGGTAGAACCAAGGACAGGACTGACACTTCTTTAAACACACACTACCGTTCAAAAGTTTGGGGTCACTTAGAAATGTCCTTGTTTTACATGAAAACATACATGAAATGAGTTTGAATAGGAAATATAGCAAAATGAATAGGAAATGTAGTCATTGACAAGGTTAGAAATAATGATTTTTAAATTGAAATAATAATTGTGTCCTTCAAACTTTGCTTTCGTCAAAGAATCCTCCATTTGCAGCAATTACAGCCTTGCAGACCTTTGGCATTCTAGTTGTCAATTTGTTGAGGTAATCTGAAGAGATTTCACCCCATTCTTCCTGAAGCACCTCCCACAAGTCGGACTGGCTTGATCGGCACTTCTTACGTACCATACGGTCAAGCTGCTCCCACAACAGCTCAATAGGGTTGAGATCCGGTGACTGTGCTGGCCACTCCATTATAGACAGAATACCAGCTGACTGCTTCTTCCCTAAATAGTTATTGCATAGTTTGGAACTGTGCTTTGGGTCATTGTCCTGTTGTAGGAGGAAATTGGCTCCAATCAAGTGCCGTCCACAGGGTATGGCATGGCGTTGCTAAATGGAGTGATAGCCTTCCTTCTTCAAGATCCCTTTTACCCTGTACAAATCTCCCACTTTACCACCACCAAAGCACCCCAGACCATCACATTGCCTCCACCATGCTATACAGATGGCATCAAGCACTCCTCCAGCATCTTTTCATTTGGTCTGCGTCTCACAAATGTTATTTTGTGATCCGAACACCTCAAACTTCGATTCGTCTATCCATAACACATCTTAATCTTTTATTTTTATTGGCCAGTCTGAGATATGGCTTTTTCTTATCAACTCTGCCTAGAAGGTCAGCATCCCGGAGTCGTCTCTTCACTGTTGACGTTGAGACTGGTGTTTTGCGGGTACTATTTAATGAAGCTGCCAGTTGAGGACCTGTGAGGCGTCTGTTTCTCAAACTAGACACTAATGTATTTGTATTTGATGGTTGCTGATAATGGGCCTCTGTACGCCTATGTAGATATTCCATTAAAAATCAGCTGTTTCCAGCTACAATAGCCATTTACAACATTAACACTCGGGCTCCCGAGTGGCGCAGTCTAAGGCACTGCATCTCAGAGCTTGAGGCGTCACTACAGACCCCTTGGTTCGAGTCCAGGCGCCCTATTGGGAGTCCCATAAGGCGGCGCACAATTGGCCCAGCGTCGTCCGGGTTTGGCCGGTGTAGGCCGTCATTGTAAATAAGAATTTGTTCTTAACTGACTTGCCTAGTTAAATAAAGGTAAAATAAAAAATACAATAAAAACAATGTCTACACTGTATTTCTGATCAATTTGATGTTATTTTAATGGACAAAAAAATGGATTTTCTTTAGAAAACAAGGACATTTCTAAGTGACCCCAAACTTTTGAACGGTAGTGTAGATATAGTGACCCTCTCACCTCAAGAGTACCACACAGAGAAATATAGTCATTGCATGTCTTTCACACCAATGGTTCCAAACAAAGATACATTTAGACTGTCACATCTGGCGGATAAATGATTTAACACGGCCAAAACTAACTATCCTCTATTTATTCCAACAGACCCAAACTTTTGGTGCTTTACTTTGAACTCCTCACTAACAGACTAACTTTGGAGTATGCTACACTAGTATTATTGGCCATGAGTTTGATTGTAACTGACATATTCCAGTGAGAGCTGAATTGGTTGGGAATTGGAAAGTTCTGGAAGACCATATTTTTGTCTCAATGGGATGGTCACTCTAATCCCAGGAATAGTACAGATAGTTGGGAATTCTGTCTAGGCTCGTGTGTAAGTGTGTGTGTTGTGTGTATGCTGAAACGGCTAGACAGGTAGCCCAACTAAGAGACAGGAATGCTGCTAGGCAGTGGAATGTGACCTCCAGTTAGCCACAGCTCAGCTGCGCGCGACACAGGGTGTGTGTTTGTGTGACGGAAAGAGAAGGAGTGTGTATGTGAGCTCATTGCACATTTATAAAAAAAACACAAAGTAGGGCGGTCCCTAGGTATCTGGGGTCCCCCTGGTGGTATAGTGTGTAGTCAGTGCTGGGGACTAGCCAGGTATCTGGGGTCCCCCTGGTGGTATAGTGTGTAGTCAGTGCTGGGGACTAGCCAGGTATCTGGGGTCCCCCTGGTGGTATAGTGTGTAGTCAGTGCTGGGGACTAGCCAGGTATCTGGGGTCCCCCTGGTGGTATAGTGTGTAGTCAGTGCTGGGGACTAGCCAGGTATCTGGGGTCCCCCTGGTGGTATAGTGTGTAGTCAGTGCTGGGGACTAGCCAGGTATCTGGGGTCCCCCTGGTGGTATAGTGTGTAGTCAGTGCTGGGGACTAGCCAGGTATCTGGGGTCCCCCTGGTGGTATAGTGTGTAGTCAGTGCTGGGGACTAGCCAGGTATCTGGGGTCCCCCTGGTGGTATAGTGTGTAGTCAGTGCTGGGGACTAGCTCCAGGTATCTGGGGTCCCCCTGGTGGTATAGTGTGTAGTCAGTGCTGGGGACTAGCCAGGTATCTGGGGTCCCCCTGGTGGTATAGTGTGTAGTCAGTGCTGGGGACTAGCCAGGTATCTGGGGTCCCCCTGGTGGTATAGTGTGTAGTCAGTGCTGGGGACTAGCCAGGTATCTGGGGTCCCCCTGGTGGTATAGTGTGTAGTCAGTGCTGGGGACTAGCCAGGTATCTGGGGTCCCCCCTGGTGGTATAGTGTGTAGTCAGTGCTGGGGACTAGCCAGGTATCTGGGCTCCCCTGGTGGTATAGTGTGTAGTCAGTGCTGGGGACTAGCCAGGTATCTGGGGTCCCCCTGGTGGTATAGTGTGTAGTCAGTGCTGGGGACTAGCCAGGTATCTGGGGTCCCCCTGGTGGTATAGTGTGTAGTCAGTGCTGGGGACTAGCCAGGTATCTGGGGTCCCCCTGGTGGTATAGTGTGTAGTCAGTGCTGGGGACTAGCCAGGTATCTGGGGTCCCCCTGGTGGTATAGTGTGTAGTCAGTGCTGGGGACTAGCCAGGTATCTGGGGTCCCCCTGGTGGTATAGTGTGTAGTCAGTGCTGGGGACTAGCCAGGTATCTGGGGTCCCCCTGGTGGTATAGTGTGTAGTCAGTGCTGGGGACTAGCCAGGTATCTGGGGTCCCCCTGGTGGTATAGTGTGTAGTCAGTGCTGGGGACTAGCCAGGTATCTGGGGTCCCCCTGGTGGTATAGTGTGTAGTCAGTGCTGGGGACTAGCCAGGTATCTGGGGTCCCCCTGGTGGTATAGTGTGTAGTCAGTGCTGGGGACTAGCCAGGTATCTGGGGTCCCCTGGTGGTATAGTGTGTAGTCAGTGCTGGGGACTAGTTTACCAGGTATCTGGGGTCCCCCTGGTGGTATAGTGTGTAGTCAGTGCTGGGGACTAGCCAGGTATCTGGGGTCCCCCTGGTGGTATAGTGTGTAGTCAGTGCTGGGGACTAGCCAGGTATCTGGGGTCCCCCTGGTGGTATAGTGTGTAGTCAGTGCTGGGGACTAGCCAGGTATCTGGGGTCCCCTGGTGGTATAGTGTGTAGTCAGTGCTGGGGACTAGCCAGGTATCTGGGGTCCCCCCTGGTGGTATAGTGTGTAGTCAGTGCTGGGGACTAGCCAGGTATCTGGGGTCCCCCTGGTGGTATAGTGTGTAGTCAGTGCTGGGGACTAGCCAGGTATCTGGGGTCCCCCTGGTGGTATAGTGTGTAGTCAGTGCTGGGGACTAGCCAGGTATCTGGGGTCCCCCTGGTGGTATAGTGTGTAGTCAGTGCTGGGGACTAGCCAGGTATCTGGGGTCCCCCTGGTGGTATAGTGTGTAGTCAGTGCTGGGGACTAGCACTCAGGTATCTGGGGTCCCCTGGTGGTATAGTGTGTAGTCAGTGCTGGGGACTAGCCAGGTATCTGGGGTCCCCCTGGTGGTATAGTGTGTAGTCAGTGCTGGGGACTAGCCAGGTATCTGGGGTCCCCCTGGTGGTATAGTGTGTAGTCAGTGCTGGGGACTAGCCAGGTATCTGGGGGTCCCCCTGGTGGTATAGTGTGTAGTCAGTGCTGGGGACTAGTCTAGCCAGGTATCTGGGGTCCCCCTGGTGGTATAGTGTGTAGTCAGTGCTGGGGACTAGAGCCAGGTATCTGGGGTCCCCCTGGTGGTATAGTGTGTAGTCAGTGCTGGGGACTAGTTACTAGCCAGGTATCTGGGGGTCCCCCTGGTGGTATAGTGTGTAGTCAGTGCTGGGGACTAGCCAGGTATCTGGGGTCCCCTGGTGGTATAGTGTGTAGTCAGTGCTGGGGACTAGCCAGGTATCTGGGGTCCCCCTGGTGGTATAGTGTGTAGTCAGTGCTGGGGACTAGTTACTAGCCAGGTATCTGGGGTCCCCCTGGTGGTATAGTGTGTAGTCAGTGCTGGGGACTAGCCAGGTATCTGGGGTCCCCCTGGTGGTATAGTGTGTAGTCAGTGCTGGGGACTTAGCCAGGTATCTGGGGTCCCCTGGTGGTATAGTGTGTAGTCAGTGCTGGGGACTAGCCAGGTATCTGGGGCTCCCCCTGGTGGTATAGTGTGTAGTCAGTGCTGGGGACTAGCCAGGTATCTGGGGTCCCCCTGGTGGTATAGTGTGTAGTCAGTGCTGGGGACTAGCCAGGTATCTGGGGTCCCCCCTGGTGGTATAGTGTGTAGTCAGTGCTGGGGACTAGCCAGGTATCTGGGGTCCCCCTGGTGGTATAGTGTGTAGTCAGTGCTGGGGACTAGTTATAGCCAGGTATCTGGGGTCCCCCTGGTGGTATAGTGTGTAGTCAGTGCTGGGGACTAGCCAGGTATCTGGGGTCCCCCTGGTGGTATAGTGTGTAGTCAGTGCTGGGGACTAGCCAGGTATCTGGGGTCCCCCTGGTGGTATAGTGTGTAGTCAGTGCTGGGGACTAGGCCAGGTATCTGGGGTCCCCCTGGTGGTATAGTGTGTAGTCAGTGCTGGGGACTAGCCAGGTATCTGGGGTCCCCCTGGTGGTATAGTGTGTAGTCAGTGCTGGGGACTAGCCAGGTATCTGGGGTCCCCCTGGTGGTATAGTGTGTAGTCAGTGCTGGGGACTAGCCAGGTATCTGGGGTCCCCCTGGTGGTATAGTGTGTAGTCAGTGCTGGGGACTAGCCAGGTATCTGGGGTCCCCCTGGTGGTATAGTGTGTAGTCAGTGCTGGGGACTAGTTACTAGCCAGGTATCTGGGGTCCCCCTGGTGGTATAGTGTGTAGTCAGTGCTGGGGACTAGTTACTAGCCAGGTATCTGGGGTCCCCCTGGTGGTATAGTGTGTAGTCAGTGCTGGGGACTAGCCAGGTATCTGGGGTCCCCCTGGTGGTATAGTGTGTAGTCAGTGCTGGGGACTAGCCAGGTATCTGGGGTCCCCCTGGTGGTATAGTGTGTAGTCAGTGCTGGGGACTAGTTACTAGCCAGGTATCTGGGGTCCCCCCTGGTGGTATAGTGTGTAGTCAGTGCTGGGGACTAGCCAGGTATCTGGGGTCCCCCTGGTGGTATAGTGTGTAGTCAGTGCTGGGGACTAGCCAGGTATCTGGGGTCCCCTGGTGGTATAGTGTGTAGTCAGTGCTGGGGACTAGCCAGGTATCTGGGGTCCCCCTGGTGGTATAGTGTGTAGTCAGTGCTGGGGACTAGCCAGGTATCTGGGGTCCCCCTGGTGGTATAGTGTGTAGTCAGTGCTGGGGACTAGCCAGGTATCTGGGGTCCCCCTGGTGGTATAGTGTGTAGTCAGTGCTGGGGACTAGCTCCAGGTATCTGGGGTCCCCCTGGTGGTATAGTGTGTAGTCAGTGCTGGGGACTAGCCAGGTATCTGGGGTCCCCCTGGTGGTATAGTGTGTAGTCAGTGCTGGGGACTAGCCAGGTATCTGGGGTCCCCCTGGTGGTATAGTGTGTAGTCAGTGCTGGGGACTAGCCAGGTATCTGGGGTCCCCCTGGTGGTATAGTGTGTAGTCAGTGCTGGGGACTAGCCAGGTATCTGGGGTCCCCCTGGTGGTATAGTGTGTAGTCAGTGCTGGGGACTAGCCAGGTATCTGGGGTCCCCCCTGGTGGTATAGTGTGTAGTCAGTGCTGGGGACTAGCCAGGTATCTGGGGTCCCCCTGGTGGTATAGTGTGTAGTCAGTGCTGGGGACTAGCACCAGGTATCTGGGGTCCCCCTGGTGGTATAGTGTGTAGTCAGTGCTGGGGACTAGCCAGGTATCTGGGGTCCCCCTGGTGGTATAGTGTGTAGTCAGTGCTGGGGACTAGCCAGGTATCTGGGGGTCCCCTGGTGGTATAGTGTGTAGTCAGTGCTGGGGACTAGTTCTAGCCAGGTATCTGGGGTCCCCCTGGTGGTATAGTGTGTAGTCAGTGCTGGGGACTAGCCAGGTATCTGGGGTCCCCCTGGTGGTATAGTGTGTAGTCAGTGCTGGGGACTAGCCAGGTATCTGGGGTCCCCCCTGGTGGTATAGTGTGTAGTCAGTGCTGGGGACTAGCCAGGTATCTGGGGTCCCCCTGGTGGTATAGTGTGTAGTCAGTGCTGGGGACTAGCCAGGTATCTGGGGTCCCCCTGGTGGTATAGTGTGTAGTCAGTGCTGGGGACTAGCCAGGTATCTGGGGTCCCCCTGGTGGTATAGTGTGTAGTCAGTGCTGGGGACTAGCCAGGTATCTGGGGTCCCCCTGGTGGTATAGTGTGTAGTCAGTGCTGGGGACTAGCCAGGTATCTGGGGTCCCCCTGGTGGTATAGTGTGTAGTCAGTGCTGGGGACTAGTCCAGGTATCTGGGGTCCCCCTGGTGGTATAGTGTGTAGTCAGTGCTGGGGACTAGCCAGGTATCTGGGGTCCCCCCTGGTGGTATAGTGTGTAGTCAGTGCTGGGGACTAGCCAGGTATCTGGGGTCCCCCTGGTGGTATAGTGTGTAGTCAGTGCTGGGGACTAGCCAGATATCTGGGGTCCCCTGGTGGTATAGTGTGTAGTCAGTGCTGGGGACTAGCCAGGTATCTGGGGTCCCCCTGGTGGTATAGTGTGTAGTCAGTGCTGGGGACTAGCCAGGTATCTGGGGTCCCCCTGGTGGTATAGTGTGTAGTCAGTGCTGGGGACTAGCCAGGTATCTGGGGTCCCCCTGGTGGTATAGTGTGTAGTCAGTGCTGGGGACTAGCCAGGTATCTGGGGTCCCCCTGGTGGTATAGTGTGTAGTCAGTGCTGGGGACTAGCCAGGTATCTGGGGTCCCCCTGGTGGTATAGTGTGTAGTCAGTGCTGGGGACTAGCCAGGTATCTGGGGTCCCCCTGGTGGTATAGTGTGTAGTCAGTGCTGGGGACTAGCCAGGTATCTGGGGTCCCCCTGGTGGTATAGTGTGTAGTCAGTGCTGGGGACTAGCCAGGTATCTGGGGTCCCCCTGGTGGTATAGTGTGTAGTCAGTGCTGGGGACTAGCCAGGTATCTGGGGTCCCCCTGGTGGTATAGTGTGTAGTCAGTGCTGGGGACTAGCCAGGTATCTGGGGTCCCCCTGGTGGTATAGTGTGTAGTCAGTGCTGGGGACTAGTCTAGCCAGGTATCTGGGGTCCCCCTGGTGGTATAGTGTGTAGTCAGTGCTGGGGACTAGCCCAGGTATCTGGGGTCCCCTGGTTCCGCTCGGACTAAACAGGGATGGTGGTATAGTGTGTAGTCAGTGCTGGGGACTAGCCAGGTATCTGGGGTCCCCCTGGTGGTATAGTGTGTAGTCAGTGCTGGGGACTAGCCAGGTATCTGGGGTCCCCCTGGTGGTATAGTGTGTAGTCAGTGCTGGGGACTAGTTCTAGCCAGGTATCTGGGGTCCCCCTGGTGGTATAGTGTGTAGTCAGTGCTGGGGACTAGCCAGGTATCTGGGGTCCCCCCTGGTGGTATAGTGTGTAGTCAGTGCTGGGGACTAGCCAGGTATCTGGGGTCCCCCTGGTGGTATAGTGTGTAGTCAGTGCTGGGGACTAGCCAGGTATCTGGGGTCCCCCTGGTGGTATAGTGTGTAGTCAGTGCTGGGGACTAGCCAGGTATCTGGGGTCCCCCTGGTGGTATAGTGTGTAGTCAGTGCTGGGGACTGCTAGCCAGGTATCTGGGGTCCCCCCTGGTGGTATAGTGTGTAGTCAGTGCTGGGGACTAGCCAGGTATCTGGGGTCCCCCTGGTGGTATAGTGTGTAGTCAGTGCTGGGGACTAGCCAGGTATCTGGGGTCCCCCTGGTGGTATAGTGTGTAGTCAGTGCTGGGGACTAGCCCAGGTATCTGGGGTCCCCCCTGGTGGTATAGTGTGTAGTCAGTGCTGGGGACTAGTTACTAGCCAGGTATCTGGGGTCCCCCTGGTGGTATAGTGTGTAGTCAGTGCTGGGGACTAGCCAGGTATCTGGGGTCCCCCTGGTGGTATAGTGTGTAGTCAGTGCTGGGGACTAGCCAGGTATCTGGGGTCCCCTGGTGGTATAGTGTGTAGTCAGTGCTGGGGACTAGCCAGGTATCTGGGGTCCCCCTGGTGGTATAGTGTGTAGTCAGTGCTGGGGACTAGCCAGGTATCTGGGGTCCCCTGGTGGTATAGTGTGTAGTCAGTGCTGGGGACTAGCCAGGTATCTGGGGTCCCCCTGGTGGTATAGTGTGTAGTCAGTGCTGGGGACTAGTTACTGCCAGGTATCTGGGGTCCCCCTGGTGGTATAGTGTGTAGTCAGTGCTGGGGACTAGCTAGCCAGGTATCTGGGGTCCCCCTGGTGGTATAGTGTGTAGTCAGTGCTGGGGACTAGCCAGGTATCTGGGGTCCCCCTGGTGGTATAGTGTGTAGTCAGTGCTGGGGACTAGCCAGGTATCTGGGGTCCCCCTGGTGGTATAGTGTGTAGTCAGTGCTGGGGACTAGCCCAGGTATCTGGGGTCCCCCCTGGTGGTATAGTGTGTAGTCAGTGCTGGGGACTAGCCAGGTATCTGGGGTCCCCTGGTGGTATAGTGTGTAGTCAGTGCTGGGGACTAGCCAGGTATCTGGGGTCCCCCTGGTGGTATAGTGTGTAGTCAGTGCTGGGGACTAGTTACTAGCCAGGTATCTGGGGTCCCCCTGGTGGTATAGTGTGTAGTCAGTGCTGGGGACTAGCCAGGTATCTGGGCTCCCCCCTGGTGGTATAGTGTGTAGTCAGTGCTGGGGACTAGCCAGGTATCTGGGGTCCCCCTGGTGGTATAGTGTGTAGTCAGTGCTGGGGACTAGAGCCAGGTATCTGGGGTCCCCCTGGTGGTATAGTGTGTAGTCAGTGCTGGGGACTAGCCAGGTATCTGGGGTCCCCCTGGTGGTATAGTGTGTAGTCAGTGCTGGGGACTAGCCAGGTATCTGGGGTCCCCCTGGTGGTATAGTGTGTAGTCAGTGCTGGGGACTGTTACTAGCCAGGTATCTGGGCTCCCCCTGGTGGTATAGTGTGTAGTCAGTGCTGGGGACTAGCCAGGTATCTGGGGTCCCCCTGGTGGTATAGTGTGTAGTCAGTGCTGGGGACTAGCCAGGTATCTGGGGTCCCCCCTGGTGGTATAGTGTGTAGTCAGTGCTGGGGACTAGCCAGGTATCTGGGGCTCCCCTGGTGGTATAGTGTGTAGTCAGTGCTGGGGACTAGCCAGGTATCTGGGGCTCCCCCTGGTGGTATAGTGTGTAGTCAGTGCTGGGGACTAGCCAGGTATCTGGGGTCCCCCTGGTGGTATAGTGTGTAGTCAGTGCTGGGGACTAGCCAGGTATCTGGGGTCCCCCTGGTGGTATAGTGTGTAGTCAGTGCTGGGGACTAGCCAGGTATCTGGGGTCCCCTGGTGGTATAGTGTGTAGTCAGTGCTGGGGACTAGCCAGGTATCTGGGGTCCCCCCTGGTGGTATAGTGTGTAGTCAGTGCTGGGGACTAGCCAGGTATCTGGGGTCCCCCTGGTGGTATAGTGTGTAGTCAGTGCTGGGGACTAGCCAGGTATCTGGGGTCCCCCTGGTGGTATAGTGTGTAGTCAGTGCTGGGGACTAGCCAGGTATCTGGGGTCCCCCTGGTGGTATAGTGTGTAGTCAGTGCTGGGGACTAGCCAGGTATCTGGGGTCCCCTGGTGGTATAGTGTGTAGTCAGTGCTGGGGACTAGCCAGGTATCTGGGGCCCCCCTGGTGGTATAGTGTGTAGTCAGTGCTGGGGACTAGCCAGGTATCTGGGGTCCCCCTGGTGGTATAGTGTGTAGTCAGTGCTGGGGACTAGCCAGGTATCTGGGGTCCCCCTGGTGGTATAGTGTGTAGTCAGTGCTGGGGACTAGCCAGGTATCTGGGGTCCCCCTGGTGGTATAGTGTGTAGTCAGTGCTGGGGACTAGTTCTAGCCAGGTATCTGGGGTCCCCCTGGTGGTATAGTGTGTAGTCAGTGCTGGGGACTAGCCAGGTATCTGGGGTCCCCTGGTGGTATAGTGTGTAGTCAGTGCTGGGGACTAGCCAGGTATCTGGGGTCCCCCTGGTGGTATAGTGTGTAGTCAGTGCTGGGGACTAGCCAGGTATCTGGGGTCCCCCTGGTGGTATAGTGTGTAGTCAGTGCTGGGGACTAGTTACTAGCCAGGTATCTGGGGTCCCCCTGGTGGTATAGTGTGTAGTCAGTGCTGGGGACTAGCCAGGTATCTGGGGTCCCCCTGGTGGTATAGTGTGTAGTCAGTGCTGGGGACTAGCCAGGTATCTGGGGTCCCCCTGGTGGTATAGTGTGTAGTCAGTGCTGGGGACTAGCCAGGTATCTGGGGTCCCCCTGGTGGTATAGTGTGTAGTCAGTGCTGGGGACTAGCTGCCAGGTATCTGGGGTCCCCTGGTGGTATAGTGTGTAGTCAGTGCTGGGGACTAGCCAGGTATCTGGGGTCCCCCTGGTGGTATAGTGTGTAGTCAGTGCTGGGGACTAGCCAGGTATCTGGGGTCCCCCTGGTGGTATAGTGTGTAGTCAGTGCTGGGGACTAGTTACTAGCCAGGTATCTGGGGTCCCCTGGTGGTATAGTGTGTAGTCAGTGCTGGGGACTAGCCAGGTATCTGGGGTCCCCCTGGTGGTATAGTGTGTAGTCAGTGCTGGGGACTAGCCAGGTATCTGGGGTCCCCCTGGTGGTATAGTGTGTAGTCAGTGCTGGGGACTAGCCAGGTATCTGGGGTCCCCCTGGTGGTATAGTGTGTAGTCAGTGCTGGGGACTAGTTACTAGCCAGGTATCTGGGGTCCCCCTGGTGGTATAGTGTGTAGTCAGTGCTGGGGACTAGCCAGGTATCTGGGGTCCCCCTGGTGGTATAGTGTGTAGTCAGTGCTGGGGACTAGCCAGGTATCTGGGGTCCCCCTGGTGGTATAGTGTGTAGTCAGTGCTGGGGACTAGCCAGGTATCTGGGGTCCCCCTGGTGGTATAGTGTGTAGTCAGTGCTGGGGACTAGTTACTAGCCAGGTATCTGGGGTCCCCCTGGTGGTATAGTGTGTAGTCAGTGCTGGGGACTAGCCAGGTATCTGGGGTCCCCCTGGTGGTATAGTGTGTAGTCAGTGCTGGGGACTAGCCAGGTATCTGGGGTCCCCCTGGTGGTATAGTGTGTAGTCAGTGCTGGGGGACTAGCCAGGTATCTGGGTCCCCCTGGTGGTATAGTGTGTAGTCAGTGCTGGGGAGTTCTAGCCAGGTATCTGGGGTCCCCCTGGTGGTATAGTGTGTAGTCAGTGCTGGGGACTAGTTACTAGCCAGGTATCTGGGGTCCCCCTGGTGGTATAGTGTGTAGTCAGTGCTGGGGACTAGCCAGGTATCTGGGGTCCCCTGGTGGTATAGTGTGTAGTCAGTGCTGGGGACTAGCCAGGTATCTGGGGTCCCCCTGGTGGTATAGTGTGTAGTCAGTGCTGGGGACTAGTTACTAGCCAGATATCTGGGTCCCCCTGGTGGTATAGTGTGTAGTCAGTGCTGGGGACTAGCCAGGTATCTGGGGTCCCCCTGGTGGTATAGTGTGTAGTCAGTGCTGGGGACTAGCCAGGTATCTGGGGTCCCCCTGGTGGTATAGTGTGTAGTCAGTGCTGGGGACTAGCCAGGTATCTGGGGTCCCCCTGGTGGTATAGTGTGTAGTCAGTGCTGGGGACTAGCCAGGTATCTGGGGTCCCCCCTGGTGGTATAGTGTGTAGTCAGTGCTGGGGACTAGCCAGGTATCTGGGGTCCCCCTGGTGGTATAGTGTGTAGTCAGTGCTGGGGACTAGCCAGGTATCTGGGGTCCCCCTGGTGGTATAGTGTGTAGTCAGTGCTGGGGACTAGCCAGGTATCTGGGGTCCCCCCTGGTGGTATAGTGTGTAGTCAGTGCTGGGGACTAGCCAGGTATCTGGGGTCCCCCTGGTGGTATAGTGTGTAGTCAGTGCTGGGGACTAGCCAGGTATCTGGGGTCCCCCTGGTGGTATAGTGTGTAGTCAGTGCTGGGGACTAGCCAGGTATCTGGGGTCCCCCTGGTGGTATAGTGTGTAGTCAGTGCTGGGGACTAGCCAGGTATCTGGGGTCCCCCTGGTGGTATAGTGTGTAGTCAGTGCTGGGGACTAGTTACTAGCCAGGTATCTGGGGTCCCCCTGGTGGTATAGTGTGTAGTCAGTGCTGGGGACTAGCCAGGTATCTGGGGTCCCCCTGGTGGTATAGTGTGTAGTCAGTGCTGGGGACTAGCCAGGTATCTGGGGTCCCCCTGGTGGTATAGTGTGTAGTCAGTGCTGGGGACTAGCCAGGTATCTGGGGTCCCCCTGGTGGTATAGTGTGTAGTCAGTGCTGGGGACTAGCCAGGTATCTGGGGTCCCCCTGGTGGTATAGTGTGTAGTCAGTGCTGGGGACTAGCCAGGTATCTGGGGTCCCCTGGTGGTATAGTGTGTAGTCAGTGCTGGGGACTAGCCAGGTATCTGGGGTCCCCTGGTGGTATAGTGTGTAGTCAGTGCTGGGGACTAGCCAGGTATCTGGGGTCCCCTGGTGGTATAGTGTGTAGTCAGTGCTGGGGACTAGCCAGGTATCTGGGGTCCCCCTGGTGGTATAGTGTGTAGTCAGTGCTGGGGACTAGTCCAGGTATCTGGGGTCCCCCTGGTGGTATAGTGTGTAGTCAGTGCTGGGGACTAGCCAGGTATCTGGGGTCCCCCTGGTGGTATAGTGTGTAGTCAGTGCTGGGGACTAGCCAGGTATCTGGGGTCCCCCTGGTGGTATAGTGTGTAGTCAGTGCTGGGGACTAGCCAGGTATCTGGGGTCCCCTGGTGGTATAGTGTGTAGTCAGTGCTGGGGACTAGTTACTAGCCAGGTATCTGGGGTCCCCCTGGTGGTATAGTGTGTAGTCAGTGCTGGGGACTAGCCAGGTATCTGGGCTCCCCCTGGTGGTATAGTGTGTAGTCAGTGCTGGGGACTAGCCAGGTATCTGGGCTCCCCCTGGTGGTATAGTGTGTAGTCAGTGCTGGGGACTAGCCAGGTATCTGGGGTCCCCCTGGTGGTATAGTGTGTAGTCAGTGCTGGGGACTAGTTACTAGCCAGGTATCTGGGGTCCCCCTGGTGGTATAGTGTGTAGTCAGTGCTGGGGACTAGCCAGGTATCTGGGGTCCCCTGGTGGTATAGTGTGTAGTCAGTGCTGGGGACTAGCCAGATATCTGGGCTCCCCCTGGTGGTATAGTGTGTAGTCAGTGCTGGGGACTAGCCAGGTATCTGGGGTCCCCCTGGTGGTATAGTGTGTAGTCAGTGCTGGGGACTAGTTACTAGCCAGGTATCTGGGGTCCCCCTGGTGGTATAGTGTGTAGTCAGTGCTGGGGACTAGCCAGGTATCTGGGGTCCCCCTGGTGGTATAGTGTGTAGTCAGTGCTGGGGACTAGCCAGGTATCTGGGCTCCCCTGGTGGTATAGTGTGTAGTCAGTGCTGGGGACTAGCCAGGTATCTGGGGTCCCCCTGGTGGTATAGTGTGTAGTCAGTGCTGGGGACTAGTTACTAGCCAGGTATCTGGGGTCCCCCTGGTGGTATAGTGTGTAGTCAGTGCTGGGGACTAGCCAGGTATCTGGGGTCCCCTGGTGGTATAGTGTGTAGTCAGTGCTGGGGACTAGCCAGGTATCTGGGGTCCCCCTGGTGGTATAGTGTGTAGTCAGTGCTGGGGACTAGCCAGGTATCTGGGGTCCCCCTGGTGGCCAAGGTGATAACTGCAGAGAGGGGGTGTCTCTAGGGGAGTTGGGACATGACAAAAGCACCCACACCTCTTCAACTGGCCATTCTGACAGTACACACACCTCTTCAACTGGCCATTCTGACAGTACACACACCTCTTCAACTGGCCATTCTGACAGTACACACACCTCTTCAACTGGCCATTCTGACAGTACACACACCTCTTCAACTGGCCATTCTGACAGTACACACAGCTGGACTTTACAGTAGAAGCAGCTTGCATGGGGGCACGCCACAACAACAACACGTTGAAAGAAAAATCACAGTGGGACGTTACAGTAGAAGCTATACCATCATTCAGCCAATAGAGGGAGGCAGCTCACTACACTCGTTCAGCAAACACCCAGTAATGGACCAGTTCCTGTTTCTAACACCCAGTAATGGACCAGTTCCTGTTTCTAACACCCAGTAATGGACCAGTTCCTGTTTCTAACACCCAGTAATGGACCAGTTCCTGTTTCTAACACCCAGTAATGGACCAGTTCCTGTTTCTAACACCCAGTAATGGACCAGTTCCTGTTTCTAACACCCAGTAATGGACCAGTTCCTGTTTCTAACGCCCAGTAATGGACCAGTTCCTGTTTCTAACACCCAGTAATGGACCAGTTCCTGTTTCTAACACCCAGTAGTGGACCAGTTCCTGTTTCTAACGCCCAGTAATGGACCAGTTCCTGTTTCTAACACCCAGTAATGGACCAGTTCCTGTTTCTAACACCCAGTAATGGACCAGTTCCTGTTTCTAACACCCAGTAGTGGACCAGTTCCTGTTTCTAACACCCAGTAATGGACCAGTTCCTGTTTCTAACACCCAGTAATGGACCAGTTCCTGTTTCTAACACCCAGTAGTGGACCAGTTCCTGTTTCTAACGCCCAGTAATGGACCAGTTCCTGTTTCTAACACCCAGTAATGGACCAGTTCCTGTTTCTAACACCCAGTAATGGACCAGTTCCTGTTTCTAACACCCAGTAATGGACCAGTTCCTGTTTCTAGCACCCAGTAATGGACCAGTTCCTGTTTCTAGCACCCAGTAATGGACCAGTTCCTGTTTCTAACACCCAATAATGGACCAGTTCCTGATTCTAACACCCAGTAATGGACCAGTTCCTGTTTCTAACACCCAGTAATGGACCAGTTCCTGTTTCTAACACCCAGTAATGGACCAGTTCCTGTTTCTAACACCCAGTAATGGACCAGTTCCTGTTTCTAACGCCCAGTAATGGACCAGTTCCTGTTTCTAACACCCAGTAATGGACCAGTTCCTGTTTCTAACACCCAGTAGTGGACCAGTTCCTGTTTCTAACACCCAGTAATGGACCAGTTCCTGTTTCTAACATAAACATTCAGCAAACACCCAGTAATGGACCAATTCACCCAGTAATGTATTGCATCAACCAATGGTTGCATGCCACGTTATCAACTGTGCAGTCGGCATCAGATGGCTATATCGTATTATGTGGTTAGTTGATATGTTAAATACCTATCTGGCCACTGTGAGATCTGGCATGCATCTGCAATGTAGTTGGGAAGGAAGTGGACCAGTGTGAAGCATTTAACAGAGTCCAAAAACGTGTAAGAACAGCAGTGTTCTAGAATACTGGACCGCTGACCTTTTTGCTGCTTTTGAATTCTCAGCGCAGCACAAAACAATTTCTCCAACTGTCAACACATTCAAATGAACAGAGGACATGTACGTGGAGCAGCGTTGGATGGGAATTTGGGGAGGTCAGCAGTCGGGATGTGCGTCCCCCGTGGACTGTGGTCTCAGAGCCGCGTATCTATGGCACAATGGAATGCCGGACTATCGCGTCTCTGGACTCTGATTTAGGCTTGAGGGGAGAGGTGGGTTCTTACCTTGAGGTTGAGGAGTGTTGAAGGTGTTTCAGGGTTCAGTCTGTCCGACGTCAACTCCAAATTCTCATCCAAGACAAACACCTGGTTCCTTCCCTCTTCATCCTCCTCTTCTAAGAGGGCAGAATGGTCACTCTCATCTTCACCCATCTCTTCTGCCTCCTCCTCCTTTCTACCTTCCTCCTCTTCTCTACCCTCCTCTTCCTCTCCATTCCACTCCCCCTCTTCTTCAGTCTGGGTACTGTGGGAGGTTTTTGATTGGCCATCTCTTTCCTTAGCCGCACTCTCATTGGCTGTTACCTCGACGTGACCGCCGACAGTTCCGAAAGGTTCCGAGGGGCAGGACTCCTCCGCTATGGTCACTATGGAAATGCTGACCACCTCCCCCTCTTCCTCCTCTCTGCCAAAAAACTCCTCACTGCATCCCTTTCTCCTTTCTTCCCCAGAGGAGGAAGAGCGGGAGGAGATTGAAGAGATGGAGGAGGAAGAGAGGGTGGAGGTGGTGGAGGAAGAGGGGGTGCTGGCTAGCAGCGGTCCCCCCATAGGGTCTCTCCTCCCTGGCAGGGGTGTAGCCGTGTTACCCCCTCTGGTCAACGGGGCCTGTTTCATCTCTAAACTAGACTTCTCTCCTATGGTCTTCAGATGAGAGAACAAGAGGGATGGGGCATCCTGGAGAAAGGAGAGAGGATAGACAGGGGTTAGCAGAATACAACTAGGATGAGTCCTCTAGCGACACAGACAGGGGCGAGATTGGGCTCCTAGATAGACAAGGAGAGGATAGAGGTGCGAAAAGGGGCTAGAAATTTGAGGAGTACTCCATCAAAAGGGCTGGGAGTTTGCTAACACAACACTACTCCCACTGTCTTCAGACTAGATAACAGGAGCGATGGGGTATCATGGATAAAACAAGGAGAAGATCACTTAGAAATTGGAGGAATACTTAATGATGCTGGGAGTTTTACCCTGTCAGTATGAATGAAATTAGAGGGTCCTGCCTTGATGACTACATTAGATGTACTATACTTGTCCTATAGATTTTTGCGGTCTTAAAATGTTTACTTGGAATAAACTGACAGCTAAAACACTCCTTGTGCCGGAATGAAATGTTAGCTAGCAACAGATCTACTTCTTGTAACTAGCTAGCCAACTAGCTACATACCTAATGTTGCTGTGTTCTAAGTTGTCATTTTACAGCATGCATTCATGGCATCACGTTTCTATAACTAAATAGTTATATATATATATTTTTTTTTTAAGACTTCACCTGATTGTAGTTTTTCAGACGGAGATCTCTCGGGATGTCACTAGCTATCTACTACATTAGCTACGGATAACGTGATTGGCAGACGTGATCAGCAGAGATAGTGCCATGATAGATAGTACACGAGTTTTGATTGGTTTACAGTTTAGTACTCGGCGGCGTTTGCCTGGCCAGCTAGCGAACATAACAGTAAGTATTTTTCTAAAAATGTGCAAGATTTGACATTGCCAAAAAACGGAAGTGTTCAGAATAAATAAATATACACAATGTTAAAACCAGCTCCTCCCTCGACAAAGATCGATCATCTCGAAAACTAAAGCAGATAACTTGCTACGGCCCACCACTTGTCATAGTTAGCTAGCTAGCTTCACACACAGTTGATGGTCGTTGCTAAGTTACCTCACTTTGCCCCCCCACACACAAACGTTAGCTAGCTAGCTCTCAAACTTCTGAATTCGTTGACACTTTTATCCTTAATGCTTCAACTACAACCAGTAACCTGCAAAAGTATTTAAATACCCACCACGTGTTAAACTAACACACAATTAAAAAGCAAACTCACCTTCGACAAAACAGAGAGCCCTTGTTGCTAGTGACTTACTAACGTTACTATTGCCGTGGCGTCTTGTCCTGTCTTTGCACTCAAAATAAAGGTGATTTTGAAGACTTTTCACCACTAAAATACGTTTATCGCATCCTGACAACCTTTCATCAGATGGCGAGATACACGCAGACTGCTGATATCAACATGAAACGTTAAAACCGGTCGGAGAAAGAGGCACTTTTCCGTCTCTCCTGTAAGAGAGATCAAACTGTTTGGCGCGCTGTGATGACGTCCGGCCGGTTTCACTCTCCCTGGCGCCTTATTATGACTCATTCGTTTACTGGGAATTTTTCGGGGAAGCTTGGCAAATTAGATTTCAACTAAATATTTTATGATATATGGCGAAAAAAAAAAAAAAGTTTGGTAATCAGAGAAATAATATGTCCAGATTTCATAGTTATCTGACAAATGAATGAAGCTGAAAAACGTTATTTGGAAGAATATCAATTATCATCACACGCTCACATTCAGATGTGATCCACCGTGGCTGCAAGGCTCATACATAACATTATTATGACCAAATATATCTATCATAATCAAAACTACTCATACATATAAATGATGCAAATCACTGTCTGAGAGCGAGAGCAGTATTGGAGAGAGGAATACATTGTTTGTATCAATTTGTAAGTCGCTCTGGATAAGAGCGTCTGCTAAATGACGAAAATGTAAATGTAAATGTATTGTTATTTATTACATTTAACAAACAAATATAATACATAGAGGCTTTTTTAAATAATTATTTTAAGAATGGAATGTTTCTGTTGAAAACAGGGTTTTAAGAAAATACCTTGTCAAAACATCTATGTCTGAAATAGCCCCCTATTCCTTGAATAGGGCTCTGGTCAAAAGTAGTGCACTATAAAGGTGCCATTTCAGACACAGACATCTTCTCTAAAAAAGGATAGTGGTTCAGGTATACACACCAATTAATCGTATTTTTATTTAAATACAACGTCATTCATCAAATATACAAAACAAATCTAGCCTGGTCCCAGATCAGTTTGTGCTTCAGTCAACCTGTCCTGTCTAGGTCTGTCCTGTCTAGGTCTGTCCTGTCTAGGTCTGTCCTGTCTAGGTCTGTCCTGTCTAGGTCTGTCCTGTCTAGGTCTGTCCTGTCTAGGTCTGTCCTGTCTAGGTCTGTCCTGTCTAGGTCTGTCCTGTCTAGGTCTGTCCTGTCTAGGTCTGTCCTGTCTAGGTCTGTCCTGTCTAGGTCTTCCTGGGCCCGTATTCATAAAGCATCAGAGTAGGAGTGCTGATTTAGGATCAGTTTAGCCTTTTAGATCACCATGGCTGCGTTTACAAGGGCAGTCCAATTCTGATCTATTTGGCAATAATTGGTCTTTTGACAGATCAGATCTTTTGCCAATAATTGGGCAAAAGATCAGAATTGGCTGCCTGTATTAATGTAGCCAATGAATGAGCTTATATGGACAGAGGGGACCTGATTCTAGACCAGCACTCCTATTCTGATACGTTTTGTGAATATGGGCCCAGGTCATGACAAAAAACGATCTGGGATAAGGCTATAGAGAAACCACAGCCAGATAGAACTACATTATGGCATTCAGGCCAAAGAGTTCAATCTTGGTTTCATCAGACCAGAGACTATTGTTTCTCATGGTCTGAGAGTCCTTTAGGTGCCTTTTTGCCAGGTTGTAAGGCAACAAATTAGAAAAAATGCCAAGGGGGGGTGAATTCTTTCGCAAGCCACTGTATGCTGTAGTGTTAAGATTTCCCTTCAGTGGAACTAAGTGGCCAGAACCATGAAAAACAGCCCAAGACTATTATTCCTCCTCCACCAAACGTTACAGTTGGCACTATGCATTCGGGCAGGTATCGTTCTCCTGGCATCCGCCAAACCCAGATTCGTCCGTCGGACTGCCAAATGGTGAAGCGTGATTCTTCACTCCAGAGAACTAGTTTCCACTGCTCCAGAGTCCAATGGCGGCGAGCTTTCCACCCCTCCAGCCGACGCTTGGCATTGTGCATGGTGATCTTAGGCTTGTGTGCGGCTGCTCGGCCACGGAAACCCATTTCATGAAGCTCCTGACGAACAGTTCTTGTGCTGACGTTGCTTCCAGAGACAGTTTGGAACTTTGGTAGTGAGTGTTGCAACCGAGGACAGATGATCTTTACGTGCTATGTGCTTCAGCACTCGACGGTACCGTTCTGTGAGCTTGTGTGGCCTACCACTTTGCAACTGAGCCGTTGTTGCTCCTAGAAGTTTCCACTTCACAATCACATCACTTACAGTTGACCAAGGCAGCTCTAGCAGGGCAGAAATTTTACGAACTGACTTGTTGGTAAGGTGGCATCCTATGACGGTGCCACGTTGAAAGTCACTGAGCTCTTCAGTAAGGCAATTCTTCTGCCAATGTTTGTCTATGGAGATTGCATGGCTATGTACCCGATTTTATACACCTGTCAGCAACAGTTGTGGCTGAAATAGCCGAATCCACTAATTTGAAGGTGTGCCCACATACTTTTGTATATATAGTGTATAAAGTTACATCATACTGTCTAAAAGCACCAGCTCTTCATGTGGGGTAAATTGCCAAATGTGACCCACTAGGTTGATTTATCCAAAAAGCTTTATAAAGGGTGTCATCTATGTCAACACAAACTGGAGCCGTCTATTTACAAACCAAAGACCAATGAGGCCATAATGAGCTGCTGGCACTAAGACCACACTCAATGAGCTGTATAAGGCCATAATGAGCTGTATAAGGCCATAATGAGCTGTATAAGGCCATAATGAGCTGTATAAGGCCATCATGAGCTGTATAAGGCCATAATGAGCTGCTGGCACTAAGACCACACTCAATGAGCTGTATAAGGCCATGATGAGCTGTATAAGGCCATAATGAGCTGTATAAGGCCATAATGAGCTGTATAAGGCCATCATGAGCTGTATAAGGCCATAATGAGCTGCTGGCACTAAGACCACACTCAATGAGCTGTATAAGGCCATAATGAACTGTATAAGGCCATAATGAGCTGTATAAGTCCATAATGAGCTGTATAAGGCCATAATGAGCTGTATAAGGCCAAACAAGAAAATGCTCATCCTGAAGCGGCGCTCCTGGTGGCCGGGAAACGTATCCGTTTTACCTAATTTCACATGTGCAACCAGAGGAAAAAAAAACTCTAGACCACCTTTACTCCACACACAGAGACGCATACAAAGCTCTCCCACGCCCTCCATTTGGAAAATCTGACCATAATTATATCCTCCTGATTCCTGCTTACAAGCAAAAACTAAAGCAGGAAGTACCAGTGACTCGCTCAATACGGAAGTGGCCAGATGACACAGATTTTTATTTTATTTTATTTTACCTTTATTTAAAGTCAAGTCAGTTAAGAAGAAATTCTTTTTTTCAATGACTGCATGTTACGCTACAGGACTGTTTTGCTAGCACAGATTGGAATATGTTACGGGATTCATCCAATGGCATTGAGGAGTATATCACCTCAGTCACTGGCTTCATCAATAAGTGTATCGATGACGTCGTCCCCACAGTGACTGTAAGTACATACCCCAACCAGAAGCCATGGATTACAGGCAACATCCGCACTGAGCTAAAGGGTAGAGCTGCCGCTTTTAAGGAGCGGGACTCTAATCCGGACGCTTATAAGAAATCCCGCCCTCAGATTAACCATCAAACAGGCAAAGCGTCAATACAGGACTAAGATTGAATCCTACTACACCGGCTCTGACGCTCGTCGGATGTGGCAGGGCTTGCAAACTATTATGGACTACAGAGCGAAACCCAGCCGCGAGCTGCCCAGTGACACGAGCCTACCAGATGGGCTAAATGCCTTTTATGCTTGCTTCGAGGCAAGCAACACTGAAGCATGCATGAGAGCACCAGCTGTTCCAGATGACAGTGTGATCACGCTCTCCGTAGCCAATGTAAGCAAGACCTTTAAACAGGTCAACATTCATGAGGCCGTGGGTCCCTGTGCCCAAGAAAGCGAAGGTAGCCTGCCTAAATGACTACCGCCCGTAGCACTCACGTCGGTAGCCATGAAGTGCTTTGAAAGGCTGGTCATGGCTCACATCAACACCATCATCCCGGAAACCCTAGACCCACTTAAATTTGCATACCGCCCCAACATATGAACAGATGACGCAATCTCAATCGCACTCCACACTGCCCTTTCCCACCTGGACAAAAGGAACACCTATGTGAGAATGCTGTTAATTGACTACAGCTCAGTGTTCAACACCATGGTGCCCACAACGCTAATCACTAAGCTAAGGACCCTGGGACTAAACACCTCCCTCTGCAACTGGATCCTGGACTTCCTGACGGGGCGCCCCCAGGTGGTAAGGGTAGGTAACAACACATCTGCCACGCTGATCCTCAACACGGGGGCCCCTCAGGGGTGCATGCTCACTCCCCTCCTGTACTCCCTGTTCACCCATGACTGCATGGCCAGGCTCGACTCCAACACCATCATTAAGTTTGCCGACGACACAACAGTGGTAGGCCAGATCACCGACTACGATGAGACAGCCTATAGGGAGGAGGTCAGAGACCTGGCCGTGTGGTGCCAGGATAACAACCTCAGGAAAAGGAGGACCAAACACGCCCCCATTCAAATCGACGGGGCTGTAGTGGAGCGGGTCGAGAGTGTCAAGTTCCCTGGTGTCCACATCACCAGCAAACTATCATGGTCCAAACACACCAAGAAAGTTGTGAAGAGGGCACGACAAAACCTATTCCCCCTCAGGAGACTGAAAAGATTTGGCAAGGGTCCCCAGATCCTCAAAAAGTTCTACAGCTGCACCATCGAGAGCATCCAGACCAGTTGCTTCACCGCCTGGTATGGCAACTGCTCGGCATCCGACCATAAGGCGCTACAGAGGGCAGTGTGTACGGCCCAGTACATCACTGGGGCCAAGCTTCCTGCCATCCAGGACCTATATACTAGGCGGTGTCAGAGGAAGGCCCAAAACATTATCAAAGACTCCAGTCACCCAAGTCATAGACTGTTCTCTCTGCTACCGCACGGCAAGTGGTACCGGAGCGCCAAGTCTAGGTCCAAAAGGCTCCTTAACAGCTTCTACCCCCAAGCCACTAGACCCCATCACAACACAGCTCTACAAGACCCCATCACAACACAGCTCTACTAGACCCCATCACAACACAGCTCTACTAGACCCCATCACAACACAGCTCTACTAGACCCCATCACAACACAGCTCTACTAGACCCCATCACAACACAGCTCTACTAGACCCCATCACAACACAGCTCTACTAGACCCCATCACAACACAGCTCTACTAGACCCGGCCCATCACAACACAGCTCTACTAGACCCCATCACAACACAGCTCTACTAGACCCCATCACAACACAGCTCTACTAGACCCGGCCCATCACAACACAGCTCTACTAGACCCCATCACAACACAGCTCTACTAGACCCCCATCACAACACAGCTCTACTAGACCCCATCACAACACAGCTCTACTAGACCCCATCACAACACAGCTCTACTAGACCCGGCCCATCACAACACAGCTCTACTAGACCCCATCACAACACAGCTCTACTAGACCCCATCACAACACAGCTCTACTAGACCCCATCACAACACAGCTCTACTAGACCCCATCACAACACAGCTCTACTAGACCCGCCCCATCACAACACAGCTCTACTAGACCCCATCACAACACAGCTCTACTAGACCCGGCCCATCACAACACAGCTCTACTAGACCCCCATCACAACACAGCTCTACTAGACCCCCATCACAACACAGCTCTACTAGACCCCATCACAACACATCTCTACTAGACCCCATCACAACACAGCTCTACTAGACCCGGCCCATCACAACACAGCTCTACTAGACCCGGCCCATCACAACACAGCTCTACTAGACCCCATCACAACACAGCTCTACTAGACCCCATCACAACACAGCACTACTAGACCCGGCCCATCACAACACAGCTCTACTAGACCCCATCACAACACAGCTCTACTAGACCCCATCACAACACAGCTCTACTAGACCCCATCACAACACAGCTCTACTAGACCCATCACAACACAGCTCTACTAGACCCCATCACAACACAGCTCTACTAGACCCCATCACAACACAGCTCTACTAGACCCCATCACAACACAGCTCTACTAGACCCGGCCCATCACAACATTAACACTATGCCATCCAATTGCAGTCGCTGTACTCATAATATACAGGAGAACTATCGCCTTATGGTGAGGATAGCCGTGTTGCAAGCACAGCTTCAGTTTCAATCGTAAGGGCAATTTAAGTGTAGGAAAGGATGAAACAGCGTCTGTGCCACCAGTAAGTACAGATAGTAGTATAGATCCCCTCGCACAGTCCCCACAGCCAGGCAATTTTCTCAAGGCTTCTGAAATAAATGCTGTCGGCATGCTCAACCGGTGTCGCTCATTCAGCCGACATAAACTTTTAACCGGTTCTCCCCACTAAGCAATGGGTCGGAGTCAGAGGCCGAGCCTTCTCAGGTCTCTCCTCCACCCGTTACGGGGTCTGACCCTCCGAAGACTCCCACCAATAGCTCTGACAAATTGAAAACCCAAAACCCTAGTCATAGGCGACTCCATTACCCGCAATATTAGACTTAAAAATAATCATCCAGCGATCGTACACTGTTTACCAGGGTGCAGGGCTACCGACAGAAAGGCTAATCTGAAGATGGTGCTGACTAAGGCTAAAACTGGTGAAAGAAAGAAGGAAAGATGAAAGGGAGAGATGATTTAGGGTGGAGAGAGAGAGAGAGAGAGAGGGAAGGAGAGATGACCTAGGGAAGGAGAGAGAGAGAGAGAGGGAAGGAGAGATGATCTAGGGAGGGAGAGAGAGAGAGAGAGAGAGGATGTGGTATGTTATCTGTCTAGTGATTTAATGTTTCAACACCTGCTTTCTCCTGACGAGGTGTTAGGATATCTGGGAAGAACACACGCATACCTGAAAAGGTAGAAGGAAGAACATCTGGGAAAGTCATGATTGATACTCTGCTGTGTGTGTGTGTGTGTGTGTGTGTGTGTGTGTGTGTGTGTGTGTGTGTGTGTGTGTGGTTAAAATATGTCTGAGAAGAGCATAATTGATACTCTGTTCTCTGCTAAACACAGATTCCACTGTTTTAATACACACACTCAAATGTATGATTAGTTATTAAACCCGGCTAGCTAAACCTTGTCAGCCTGTTATTAGGATACTTCTCTGTTGTTCCAGAGGTTGGCAGCCTGGGCAGACCTGGGCAGACCTGGGCAGACCTGGGGAGACCTGGGCAGACCTGGGGAGACCTGGGGAGACCTGGGGAGACCTGGGGAGACCTGGGCAGACCTGGGCAGACCTGGGCTAGACCTGGGAGACCTGGGGAGACCTGGGCAGACCTGGGCAGACCTGGGCAGACCTGGGGAGACCTGGGGAGACCTGGGCAGACCTGGGCAGACCTGGGCAGACCTGGGGAGACCTGGGGAGACCTGGGCAGACCTGGGCAGACCTGGGCAGACCTGGGGAGACCTGGGGAGACCTGGGGAGACCTGGGGAGACCTGGGCAGACCTGGGGAGACCTGGGGAGACCTGGGCAGACCTGGGCAGACCTGGGCAGACCTGGGGAGACCTGGGCAGACCTGGGCAGACCTGGGCAGACCTGGGCAGACCTGGGGAGACCTGGGGAGACCTGGGGAGACCTGGGGAGACCTGGGCAGACCTGGGCAGACCTGGGGAGACCTGGGCAGACCTGGGCAGACCTGGGCAGACCTGGGGAGACCTGGGCAGACCTGGGCAGACCTGGGGAGACCTGGGGAGACCTGGGGAGACCTGGGGAGACCTGGGCAGACCTGGGGAGACCTGGGCAGACCTGGGCAGACCTGGGGAGACCTGGGGAGACCTGGGCAGACCTGGGCAGACCTGGGGAGACCTGGGGAGACCTGGGGAGACCTGGGCAGACCTGGGCAGACCTGGGGAGACCTGGGGAGACCTGGGGAGACCTGGGCAGACCTGGGGAGACCTGGGGCAGACCTGGGCAGACCTGGGGAGACCTGGGGAGACCTGGGGAGACCTGGGCAGACCTGGGCAGACCTGGGCAGACCTGGGGAGACCTGGGCAGACCTGGGCAGACCTGGGCAGACCTGGGGAGACCTGGGGAGACCTGGGCAGACCTGGGCAGACCTGGGGAGACCTGGGGAGACCTGGGGAGACCTGGGCAGACCTGGGCAGACCTGGGGAGACCTGGGGAGACCTGGGGAGACCTGGGCAGACCTGGGGAGACCTGGGCAGACCTGGGCAGACCTGGGGAGACCTGGGCAGACCTGGGGAGACCTGGGCAGACCTGGGCAGACCTGGGCAGACCTGGGGAGACCTGGGGAGACCTGGGCAGACCTGGGGAGACCTGGGGAGACCTGGGGAGACCTGGGCAGACCTGGGCAGACCTGGGCAGACCTGGGGAGACCTGGGGAGACCTGGGGAGACCTGGGGAGACCTGGGGAGACCTGGGGAGACCTGGGCAGACCTGGGGAGACCTGGGGAGACCTGGGGAGACCTGGGGAGACCTGGGCAGACCTGGGGAGACCTGGGCAGACCTGGGCAGACCTGGGCAGACCTGGGGAGACCTGGGGAGACCTGGGGAGACCTGGGCAGACCTGGGGAGACCTGGGGAGACCTGGGGAGACCTGGGGAGACCTGGGCAGACCTGGGCAGACCTGGGGAGACCTGGGGAGACCTGGGCAGACCTGGGCAGACCTGGGGAGACCTGGGCAGACCTGGGGAGACCTGGGGAGACCTGGGCAGACCTGGGCAGACCTGGGCAGACCTAGGGAGACCTGGGGAGACCTGGGCAGACCTGGGGAGACCTGGGGAGACCTGGGGAGACCTGGGCAGACCTAGGGAGACCTGGGCAGACCTGGGGAGACCTGGGCAGACCTGGGCAGACCTGGGCAGACCTGGGCAGACCTAGGGAGACCTGGGCAGACCTGGGGAGACCTGGGCAGACCTGGGGAGACCTGGGGAGACCTGGGGAGACCTGGGGAGACCTGGGGAGACCTGGGCAGACCTGGGCAGACCTGGGGAGACCTGGGGAGACCTGGGCAGACCTGGGGAGACCTGGGGGGACCTGGGCAGACCTGGGGAGACCTGGGGAGACCTGGGGAGACCTGGGCAGACCTGGGGAGACCTGGGCAGACCTGGGCAGACCTGGGCAGACCTGGGGAGACCTGGGGAGACCTGGGGAGACCTGGGCAGACCTGGGGAGACCTGGGGAGACCTGGGGAGACCTGGGCAGACCTGGGCAGACCTGGGGAGACCTGGGGAGACCTGGGCAGACCTGGGCAGACCTGGGCAGACCTGGGCAGACCTGGGCAGACCTGGGGAGACCTGGGCAGACCTGGGGAGACCTGGGGAGACCTGGGGAGACCTGGGCAGACCTAGGGAGACCTGGGCAGACCTGGGGAGACCTGGGGAGACCTGGGGAGACCTGGGCAGACCTGGGGAGACCTGGGGAGACCTGGGGAGACCTGGGCAGACCTGGGCAGACCTGGGGAGACCTGGGGAGACCTGGGCAGACCTGGGCAGACCTGGGCAGACCTGGGCAGACCTGGGCAGACCTAGGGAGACCTGGGCAGACCTGGGGAGACCTGGGCAGACCTGGGCAGACCTGGGAGACCTGGGGCAGACCTGGGGAGACCTGGGGCAGACCTGGGCGAGACCTGGGCGCAGACCTGGAGAGACCTGGAGAGACCTGGGCAGACCTGGGGAGACCTGGGGAGACCTGGGGAGACCTGGGCAGACCTAGGGAGACCTGGGGAGACATGGGGAGACCTGGGCAGACCTGGGGAGACCTGGGGAGACATGGGGAGACCTGGGCAGACCTGGGGAGACCTGGGGAGACCTGGGGACACACTATACACATCTCAGTGTGTGTGTGTGTGTGTGTGTGTGTGTGTGTGTGTGTGTGTGTGTGTGTGTGTGTGTGTGTGTGTGTGTGTGTGTGTGTGTGTGTGTGTGTGTGTGTGTGTGTGTGTGTGTGTGTGTGTGTCTAAACCAGCAGCTGGACTATCTCATAGGAGTGACCCTGGCTGTTAACCCCATAATTGCCTAATTACCTTATTGTGGAAATGACTGTGTGTGAGTGTGTGTATGTGTGTGTGTGTGTGTATGTGTGTGTGTGTGTGTGTATGTGTGTGTGTGTGTGTGTGTATGAGGGGTGATAAAGGTCATAAATGAATCGAAGGGGGCGACTGAAAGCTGTTCGTCAGGAGGAAGCATGCCCCCCCACACACATGCAGCAGGGAAGCACGCTGCATTGCCCCCCCACACACGCTTTACTGAACGCCTTACTAACACCTTGTTTAAATATATATATATTTCCAATACATGGAGTCACAGTCTCGAACTGAATGGCCTCGTTTCCAGTTGTGATGTAACTTAAGCATTACCATGATCGTACCAGTTGTGATGTAACTTAAGCATTACCATGATCGTACCAGTTGCATCGTTATTTACTAGCCAACTTTCTGAGTGTTTTCCAAACAAGCACAGAGTGAACGTTTGCTAAGTGCGTTGTTAGACCATGTGTCGATACCGATAGGATTGAAAGTAAAGCAACGCTGCTCTCGGATCAGCCTTCTCCCTTCAAATCTTACCTTAACATTATTCCACAATACTGACGACAGATGAGCTCCTAGAGATCAGCTCTCTCGCTCTCTCCCGCTCTCTCTCTCGCTCTCTCTCCCGCTCTCCCTCCCGCTTTCCCTCTCTCCCTCCCTCCCTCTCTCCCTCCCTCCCTCCCTCCCGCTCTCCCTCCCTCCCTCTCCCCCTCCCTCTCTCCCTCCCTCCCTCTCCCCCTCCTCTCTCCCTCCCTCCCTCCCGCTCTCCCTCCCTCTCTCCCCCTCCCTCCCCCTCCCTCCCTCTCCCTCCCTCCCTCCCGCTCTCCCTCCCTCCCTCTCCCTCCCGCTCTCCCGCTCTCCCTCCCTCTCTCCCTCCCTCCCTCCCTCCCTCTCTCCCCCTCTCCCCCTCTCTCCCTCTCTCCCTCTCCCTCTCCCTCTCCCTCTACTCAATTTCAATTCAATTTAAGGGGCTTCATTGGCATTGGTATGTTAACATTGCCAAAGCAAGTGAAATAGATAATAAACAAAAGTGAAATAAACAATAAAAAATGAACAGTAAACATTACACTCACAAACGTTTCAAAGGAATAGAGACATTTCAAATGTCATATTATGTCTATATACAGTGTTGTAATGATGTGCAAAAAGTTAAAGTACAAAAGGGAAAATAAATAAACATAAATATAGGTTGTATTTACAATGGTGTTTGTTCTTCACTGGTTGCCCTTTTCTTGTGGCAACAGGTCACAAATCTTGCTGCTGTGATGGCAAACTGTGGTATTTCACCCAGTAGATAAGGGAGTTTATCAAAATTGGGTTTGTTTTCAAATTCTTTGTGGGTCTCTGTAATCTGAGAGAAATATGTGTCTCTAATATGGTCATACATTTAATCTCTCTCTCTCCTCCTCCTCCCCTTTATAGGTCAGTGTGTAAAAGCATTCCATTCTGGAAGGTACAGGGATGTTCCAGAATGGTAGATAGCATTCCATTTCAGAACTACAATCTAGAACCTCCTGCCTTGTTTAAGATTTAAAGTGGAACTGACAGCATTTGATCATCCTTGCATGTTCCGTTAAAGAGGTATTGACGGTCAAAGTCAGAATCTTTAATAAAAAGCTAACTTCACCGCACCGCCTGCCAATGCATTCTTGTCCCAACCCACGTTTTGACAACTGAATGGGAACATTTGATCGATGTCAAATGC
>NW_025533514.1:0-57500 GCF_020615455.1 Coregonus clupeaformis | reverse complement strand
GTCCCAGCTCTCTGCAGGTCATTCACTAGGTCCCCCCGTGTGGTTCTGGGATTTTTGCTCACCGTTCTTGTGATCATTTTGACCCCACGGGGTGAGATCTTGCGTGGAGCCCCAGATCGAGGGAGATTATCAGTGGTCTTGTATGTCTTCCATTTCCTAATAATTGCTCCCACAGTTGATTTCTTCAAACCAAGCTGCTTACCTATTGCAGATGCAGTCTTCCCAGCCTGGTGCAGGTCTACAATTTTGTTTCTGGTGTCCTTTGACAGCTCTTTGGTCTTGGCCATGGTGGAGTTTGGTGTGACTGTTTGAGGTTGTGGACAGGTGTCTTTTATACTGATAACAAGTTCAAACAGGTGCCATTAATACAGGTAACAAGTGGAGGACAGAGGAGCCTCTTAAAGAAGAAGTTACAGGTCTGTGAGAGCCAGAAATCTTGCTTGTTTGTAGGTGACCAAATACTTATTTTCCACCATAATTTGCAAATAAATTCATTAAAAATCCTACAATGTGATTTTCTGGATTATTTTTCTCAATTTGTCTGTCATAGTTGACGTGTACCTATCATGAAAATTACAGGCCTCTCTCGTCTTTTTAAGTGGGAGAACTTGCACAATTGGTGGCTGAGTAAATGCTTTTTCCCCCACTGTATGTGTGTGTGTGTGTGTGTGTGTGTGTGTGTGTGTGTGTGTGTGTGTGTGTGTGTGTGTGTGTATGTGTGTATGTATGTGTGTGTGTGTTGTGTGTGTGTGTGTGTGTGTGTGTGTGTGTGTGTGTGTGTGTGTGTGTGTGTGTCTGTGTGTGTATGTGTGTGTGTGTGTGTGTGTGTGTGTATATGTATGTGTGTGTGTGTGTGTGTTCTTCCCAGGTGTTGAAACTTTCAATCACACAACCTCCCTCTACCTCTATCTCTACCTGTATATGTGTGGACGTGTTTAACTATACTTGAAGACCAGAAGTCCCCACAAGAATAATAAACCAAGACACATTTGACCAACTGGGGACATTTTGTTGGTCCCCACAAGGTCAAATGCTATTTCTAGGGGGTTTAGGGTTAAGGTTAGAATTAGTGTTAGAATTAGGTTTAGGGTTAGGGTTTGGAGCTAGGGTTAGGTTTAGGGTTAGGGTTAAGGTTAGTTTTTTGGATTAAAGTTAGGGTTAGGGTTAAGGTTAGGGTTAGGGTACGGGTTAGGGTTAGGGTTAGGTTTGGGGTTAGGGGAAATAGGATTTTGAATGGGACTGAATTGTATGTCCCCACAAGGTTAGCTGTACAAGACTGTGTGTGTGTGATGTACTGTGATGTACCTGGATCATCTCTGTTGTCCTCTGTAGTGTTTCCCAGCTCAATGTCAAAGTCAAACACATGGTTTCCAGCTCCTGGATGACGGGGGACTGGAACAACAGAACAGTTCAATATCAGTTTTGTTTCATCTGGTTCTTTCCTCTCTATTAGTCCCTCCAGAATTTCGCGGGGATTTTTCGTGATAATTGCGGGCAAAAATGCTTGATTTTACTGTGGCAATTAAGACACTTTGCATGGAAATATGCAATGATTTTGTCCAGTTTGTCGCAGAAATGCACTGATGAGGGAAAAAGTTTGTTGACGTGTTGCTTGATTTAACCATATCATGCGGTAAATGTGCAGTGATTGGTTGAAGACGCAAGCCCTCTTTTTTTGTACTGAGGTGATTGGTCAAATTTCACCCCTCTAATGAGATGGCAGATCTCCGGTCCTGTCTCTATACTCTGCATATAAAAGTCTCGGTGGTTTGTGTGTGTTCTTACTGTGCACATCTCCTCTTTGTCTCTGTGTAACAACCTTCTGAATGTGGTTGTCCAGGGGGTGGTGGTGGGAGGAGGGGTGGGGGTGGTAGGGGAGGGTAGGGGAGGAGGGGTGGGGGTGGGGGGAGGTGGGGGGGTGGGAGGAGTGGGGGTGGGGGGGAGGGGGTAGGGGGGGAGGGGGTGGGTGGTGTGGGGGGGGTGGGGGGTGGTGGGGGGGGGTGGGGGGGGGGGTGGGGGGTGGTAGGGGGGGGTGGGGGGGTGGTGGGGGGTGGGGGGGGGGGGGGGTGGTAGGGGGGGGTGGGGGGGGTGGGGGTGTAGGGGAGGGGTAGAGGGGGAGGGGTGGGGGTGGTAGGGGGTGGGGGTGGGTGGTGGGGGGGGGTGGAGGGAGGAGGGGTGGGGGTGGTAGGGGGAGGGTAGGGGAGGGGGGGTGGGGTGGTAGGGGGAGGGTAGGGGAGGAGGGGTGGGGGTGGTAGGGGAGGGGGTAGAGGGTGGGATTGTTGTTGTTGTTTTGGTGGTGGTGGTTGTTGGGACGGCGGATGTCTTAGCAACTGTTGTGGTAGTAGTGGTAGTAGTGGTAGGTTCAGTTGTAGTTGGAGAAGGGGTTGTAGTAGCAATAGTGTTAATAGTAGCTAAAGCTTTAGTTGTAGTTGTGGTGGTTGTCAGTGGCTGAGTGGTGGTTGTTGTCGTGGGAACGGTTGTTGGGACGGTGGTTGTCGTAACGATGGTTGTCGTGGTGGTAGGTCTCCTGGTAGTTATTGCCATGGTAGTGGTTTCTGCTGTTGTAGTCGCTATTGTAGCAGTAGAAGTAGGTCTGACTGTAGTTGTCTGTCTGGTTGTCTGTCTGGTTGTCTGTCTGGTTGTCTGTTTAGGTGTAGGTCTCGTTGTAGGTCTGAGTGTAGTTTTAGGGGTGGTTTTAGGTTGAGGAGGCGCAATGGTGACCTTGGCAACAGCTGGAGAGAAACACAGAGACAGTTACTACCTCTCCTTTTAGACTCACATGATTATTGCAGAAGAGCATTACATTTACAAAAACAGTTAAGGTGAAAACCAAAGAAATAGAACTAAGTTCTTACGATAGCAGTCCTTTCCCTCCCCGTCTCTACAGCGGCACCTGGGAGAGTCAGGGTTGAGGGAGCAGAAGGGACGAGAATCCTTATCTAGACACACACACACACACACACACACACACACACACACACACACACACACACACACACACACACACACACACACACACACAACACACACACACACAGACAGACACACACACACACACACACACACAGACACACACACACACACACACACACACACACACACACACACACACACACACACACACACACACACACACACACACAGACACACACACACACAACAGACACACACACACACACACACACACACACACACACACACACACACACACACACACACACACACACACACACAGACAGACACAGACACACACACAGACACACACACACAAGCCGTTGATGTAGCACAGTTCGAGGTTGTTGGGTGTGTGTGTGTGTGTGTGTGTGTGTGTGTGTGTGTGTGTGTGTGTGTTGTTGTCTGTGTCTGTGTGTGTGTGTGTGTGTGTGTGTGTGTGTTTGTCTGTGTGTGTGTGTGTGTGTGTGTGTGTGTGTGTGTGTGTGTGTGTGTGTGTGTGTGTGTGTGTGTGTCTGTGTGTGTGTGTGTGTGTGTGTGTCTGTGTGTGTGTCTGTGTCTTACCTATACAGTGGTATCTGCCGTTGATGTAGGTGAGTTTGTAACCATGGTAACATTTACACACATAGCTGCCGAAGGTGTTCTGACACTTCCTGTTCCGAGGACACACACCTCGACCCGCCACACACTCATCAACATCTAGGAGAAGCACACACACACACACGTCTAAGACAGCGAAGAGTACTGACTACATGTAAAAATGAGTAAAAGTATGAGTCATTTGCAAAATATAGCCCCACATTACACACATGTGTACAAACATTCACTACACACATACACACACAAGCACGCACACACACACACACACGCACATATTAACACACACACACACACGCACACATTCACGCACAGGCACACACACACACAGGCACAAACACACACTCACACTCTTTCTCTCTGTGCTGCTAAGCTCTTTCACAACACAGACCAGCGCTCCTAAACAGATGTTCCGGAGCCTTGCAGCGTTCCCATCCATCATTCCAAAGTTCTAATGTTTCCACCTACAGCAGTCAGTCTCTCTGGTTAGCTGCTGCTCAAAGGCTCTTACAGGAACAAGGCAACTTTATTCTCTCCCCCTCTTCTCTGCCTGACCCGCTCTATCCTCCCCCTCTTCTCTCTCTGACCCGCTCTATCCTCCCCCTCTTCTCTCTCTGACCCGCTCTATCCTCCCCCTCTTCTCTGTCTGACCCGCTCTATCCTCCCCTTTCTCTGTGACCTCTGTCTACTCCTCCCCCTCTTCTCTGTCTACCGCTCTATCCTCCCCCTCTTCTCTGTCTGACCGCTCTATCCTCCCCTCTTCTCTGTCTGACCGCTCTATCCTCCCCTCTTCTTGTCTACTTTCCTCCCTCTCTTCTCTCTCTGTCTCGATCTCTATCCTCCTCTTCTCTGTCTGACCCGCTCTATCCTCCCCCTCTTCTCTCTCTATCTATCCTCCCCTCTTCTCTCTCTGCCCTCTATCCTCCCCCTCTTCTCTGTCTGACCCTCTATCCTCCCCTTCTCTTCTCTTTCTACTCTATCTCCCTCTTCTCTCTTTTACCACTTTCCTCCCTCTTCTCTTCTACTCTTTTCTCTCTTCTCTTCTCTCCTCTTCATCTCTTCCCCTCTTCTCTGTATCTACGCTCTTCTCCACTCTTCCTCTGTCTATCACTCTATCCTCCCCTCTTCTCTCTCTACCCGCTCTATCCCCTCTTCTCTGTCTGACCCCTCTATCCTCCCCTCTTCTCTCTCTACGCTCTATCCTCCCCTCTTCTCTCTCTGACCCCTTATCCTCCCCCTCTTCTCTCTCTACCCGCTCTATCCTCCCCCTCTTCTCTCTCTCACCCCTCTATCCTCCCCCTCTTCTCTGTCTGACCCCTCTATCCTCCCCTCTTCTCTCTCTGACCATCTATCCTTCCTTACCCTCTACTCCCTTTCTCTTCCTCCCCCTCTTCTCTCTCTACCCTCTATCCTCCCCCTCTTCTCTTCTACTCTACCTTTCCTTTTCCTCTACCCTTCCTCCTTTCTCTTCTCTCTATTCCCCCTTCTCTGTCTGACCCTCTATCCTCCCCCTCTTCTCTCTCTGACCCGTTATCCTCCCTCTTCTCTTCTCTCTATCTCCTCTTCTCTCGTCTGCCTCTATCCTCCCCCTCTTCTCTCTCTACCCTCTATCCCCCTCTTCTCTTCTGCCCGCCTATCCTCCCCTCTTCTCTTCTTCTATCTCCCTTCTCTTCTACCTCTCTATCCTCCCCCTCTTCTCTCTCTACCCACTCTATCCTCCCCCTCTTCTCTCCTACTCTATCTCCTTTCTCTGTCTGCTCTATCCTTTATCTACTTGCATATCCTCATCCCTCTTCTCTGTCTGACCCGCTCTATCCTCCCCCTCTTCTCCTGTCTACCCGCTCTATCCTCCCCCTCTTCTCTTCTGACCCCTCTATCCTCCCCCTCTTCTCTCTCTACCTCTATCCTCCCCCTCTTCTCTCTCTGCCCTCTATCTCCCTCTTCTCTTCTGACCCTCTATCTCCCCTCTTCTCTTACCCCTCTATTCCCCTTCTCTCTACCATCTATCCTCCCTCTTCTCTTCTACCCTCTTCTCTTCCATCTATCTCCTCTTCTCTCTTCTCTATCTCCCTCTTCTCTCTCTACTCTATCCTCCTCTTCTCTCTCTCCACATCCTCTATCCTCTTTCTTCTCTTCATCTCTCTTCTTTCTTCTCTCTTCTTTTCTCCCCTCTTCTCTGTCTGACCTCTATCCTCCCCCTCTTCTCTCTCTGACCTCTCTCCTCTTCTCTCTCTCTTACCCTCTATCCTCCCCCTCTTCTCTGTCTGCCCGCCTCTATCCTCCCCCTCTTCTCTCTCTGACCATCTATCCTCCCCCTCTTCTCTCTCTGACCCGCTCTATCCTCCCCCTCTTCTCTCTCTGACTCCCGCTCTATCCTCCCCTCTTCTCTCTCTGACCACCCACTCTATCCTCCCTCTTCTTTCTCTTGACCGGCGTCTATCCTCCCCTCTTCTCTCTCTGTTCGACTCTATCCTCCCCCTCTTCTCTGTCTCATCGCTCTTTCCTCCTCTTCTCTGTCTATCTATCCCCTCTTTTTCCTTATCCTCCCCCTCTCTCTCTGTTCTTTTAAACCCTCCTCTTCTCTATCTTACATATGGCTCTATCCTCCTTCTCTCCTCTTTCTCTTCTCTCTCTACCCCCTACCCTCTTCTCTCTCTACCTCTATCCTCCCCCTCTTCTCTCTCTGACCCCCTCATCCTCCCCTCTTCTCTCTCTTACTCTATCCTCCCCTCTTCTCTCTCTGACCCTCTATCCTCCCCCTCTTCTCTCTCTGACTCTATCCTCCCCTCTTCTCTCTCTGACCCTCTATCCTCCCTCTTCCTCTACCTCTATCCTCCTCTTCTCTTCTCCCTCTATCTCCCCCTCTTCTCTCTCTGACCCGCTCTATTCCCTCTCTCTCTCTCTCTGACCCCTCTATCCTCCCCCTCTTCTCTCTCTCACCCTCTATCTCCTCTTCTCTCCCTACCTCTATCCTCCCCTCTTCTCTCTCTACCGCTCTATCCTCCCCTCTTCTCTCTCTACCCCTATCCTCCCCCTCTTCTCTTCTATCCCTCTATCCTCCCCCTCTTCTCTCTCTCACCCCTCTATCCTCCCCCCTCTTCTCTCCTACCGCTCTATCCTCCCCCCTCTTCTCTCCTCTACCTCTATCCTCCCCCTCTTCTCTCTCTGACCTCTATCCTCCCCCTCTTCTCTCTCTGCCCTCCTTCTTCTCTTCAACCCCTCTATCCTCCCCCTCTTCTCTTCTGCTCTATCCTCCCCCTCTTCTCTCTCTGACCCGCTCTATCCTCCCCTCTTCTCTCTCTACCGTCTATCCTCCCCTCTTCTCTCTCTATCTCTTCTCCCTTCTTCTGCTCTATCCTCCCCTCTTTCTCTCTACCTCATCCTCCCCTCTTCTCTCTTACTCCCCTCTATCCTCCCCCTCTTCTCTGTCTACCTCCTATCCTCCCCCTCTTCTCTCTCTACTCTATCCTCCCTCTCTCTCTGACCCTCTATCCTCCCCCTCTTCTCTCCTCTACCCCTCTATCCTCCCCTCTTCTCTCTCTGACCACTCTATCCTCCCCTCTTCTCTCTCTGACCCACTCTATCTCCTCTTCTCTCTCTACCACTCTATCCCCCTCTTCTCATCTCTAACCCCTCTATCCTCCCCCTCTTCTCTCTCTACCGCTCTATCCTCCTCTTCTCTCTCTCACTCTATCTCCCCTCTTCCTTCTTTTCTCCCTTTCTTCTCCCCTCTATCCTCCCCCTCTTCTTGACCGCTCCTTTCTCTCTGACCCTCTATCCTCCCCTCTTCTCTGTCTGACCGCTCTATCCTCCCTCTTCTCTTCTACCCCTCTTCCTCCCCTCTTCTCTCTCTGACCCTCTATCCTCCCCCTCTTCTCTCTCTAACCCTCTATCCTCCCTCTTCTCTCTCTACCCCTCTATCCTCCCCCTCTTCTCTCTCTGACCCGCTCTATCCTCCCCCTCTTCTCTCTCCTGACCCTCTATCCTCCCCCTCTTCTCTCTCTACGCTCTATCCTCCCTCTTCTCTGTCTTTTCTCTATCCTCCTTTCTTATCTATCCTCCCCCTCTTCTCTCTCTACCGTCTATCCTCCCTCTTCTCTCTTACCTTATCCTCTCTTCTCTCTCTACCCTCTATCCTCCCCCTCTTCTCTGTCTGACCCCTCTATCCTCCCCCTCTTCTCTCTCTGACCCTCTATCCTCCCCTCTTCTCTCTCTGTCTGACCCGCTCTATCCTCCTCTTCTCTCTCTCACCCTCTATCCTCCCCTCTCTCTCTGTCTACCCCTCTATCCTCCCTCTTCTCTCTCTACCTCTATCCTCCCCTCTTCTCTTCATGCCTCTCTCTACTCCTCCCCCTCTTCTCTGTCTGACCCGCTCTATCCTCCCCTCTTCTCTCTCTCCCTCTCCTCCTCCCTTCTCTGCTATCCTCCCCTCTTCTCTCTCTGCCCCACTTTCTCTATCCCCTTTTTCTCTCTATCCTCCCCCTCTTCTCTGTCTACCCTCTATCCTCCCCTCTTCTCTCTTCTGACCGGCTCTATCCTCCCCCTCTTCTCTCGTCTGACCCGCTCTATCCTCCCCCTCTTCTCTGCTTGACCCGCTCTATCCTCCCCCTCTTCTCTGCTCTGTTGACCCCTCTATCCTCCCCCTCTTCTCTCTCTGACCTCTATCCTCCCCTCTTCTCTCTCTGACCCGCTCTATCCTCCCCCTCTTCTCTTTCTGTCTGACCCCTCTATCCTCCCCCTCTTTCTCGTCTGACCCGCTCTATCCTCCCCCTCTTCTCTGTCTGACCCGCTCTATCCTCCCCTCTTCTCTCTCTGACCCGCTCTATCCTCCCCCTCTTCTCTGTCTGACCCGCTCTATCCTCCCCCTCTTCTCTCTCTGACCTCTATCTCCCCTCTTCTCTCTCTGTCACACCCTCTATCCTCCCCCTCTTCTCTCTCTCACCACTCTACTCCTCCCTCTTCTCTTTTGTCTGACCCCCTCTATCCTCCCCTCTTCTCTCTCTACCGCTCTTCCTCCTCCCTCTTCTCTGCTCTGTCTATTCCTCTTCTCTGTCTACCTCTCTATCTCCTCTTCTCTACTCCGACCCGCTCTATCCTCCCTCTTCTCTTCTACCCTCTATCCATCCCTCTTCTCTGTCTACCCCTACTACTCCTCCCTCTTCTCTCTCTGACCGCTCTATCCTCCCTCTTCTCTCTCTGACCACTCTATCCTCCCTCTTCTCTCTCTGACCACTCTATCCTCCCTCCTCTTCTCTCTGACCATTTCTCTATCTCCCCTTTTCTTTGACCGCTCTATCCTCCCCCTCTTCTCTCTCTCACCCCTCTATCTCCTCTTCTTTCTGTCTATCCTCCTCTTCTCTCTCTCATCCGCTCTATCTCCTCTTCTCTCTCTACCTCTATCCTCCCCCTCTTCTCTCTCTGACCCGCTCTATCCTCCCCTCTTCTCTCTCTACCCGCTCTATCCTCCCCCTCTTCTCTCTCTGACCGCTCTATCCTCCCCCTCTTCTCTCTCTCCCGCTCTATCCTCCCCTCTTCTCTCTCTGTCTACCCGCTCTATCCTCCCTCTTCTCTCTCTACTCTTCTCCCCTCTTCTCTCTTACCCGCTCTTCTCCCTTTCTCTTCCTTATCTCCTCTCTTTTTTCTCACCCGCTCTATCCTCCCCTCTTCTCTCTCTCACCCCTCTATCCTCCCCCTCTTCTCTCCTCTGACCCTCTATCCTCCCCCTCTTCTCTCTCTGACCCGCTCTATCCTCCCCTCTTCTCTCTCTACCCTCTATCCTCCCCCTCTTCTCTTTCTACGCTCTATCCTCCCCCTCTTCTCTCTTGACTCCCGCTCTATCCTCCCTCTTCTCTCTCTGCCTCTATCCTCCCCTCTTCTCTCTCTACTTATCCTCCCCCTCTTCTCTCTCTGTCCCTCTATCCTCCCCTCTTCTCTCTCTGACCCCTCTATCCTCCCCCTCTTCTCTCTCTGATCCGCTCTATCCTCCCCTCTTCTCTGTCTGACCCTCTATCCTCCCACTCTTCTCTGATCTGACCCTTCTATTCTCCCCTTCTCTTCTACCGCTCTATCCTCCCTCTTCTCTCTCTACCCTCTTCCTCCTCTTTTCGCTCTATCCTCCCCTCTTCTTCTGACCCGCTCTATCCTCCCCCTCTTCTCTCTCTGACGTCTCTCTATCCTCCCCCTCTTCTCTTCTCTCTCTGACCACTCTATCCTCCCCCTCTTCTCTCTCTGTCCGCTCTATCCTCCCCCTCTTCTCTCTCTGACCCTCTATCCTCCCCCTCTTCTCTCTCTGACCCGCTCTATCCTCCCCCTCTTCTCTGTCTACTCTATCCTCCCTCTTCTCTCTCTCCTCTATCCTCCCCTCTTCTCTCTTCTACCCTTCCTTCTCTTCTTCTATCTCCCTTCTTTTTTTTTTCTCTTCCTCCCCTCTTCTCTGTCTCCCTCTATCCTCCCCCTCTTCTCTGTCTGCACCGCTCTATCTCCTCTTCTCTCTCTGACCCCTCTATCCTCCCCTCTTCTCTTTGTCCGTCTATCCTCCCCTCTTCTCTCTCTGACCCGCTCTATCCTCCCCCTCTTCTCTCTACCGCTCTATCTCCCCCTCTTCTCTCTCTACCCCTCTATCCTCCCCTCTTCTCTCTCTACCCCTCTATCCTCCCTCTTCTCTCTCTGATCCCCTCTATCCTCCCCCTCTTCTCTCTCTGACCCGCTCTATCCTCTCTTCTCTCTCTGACCTTATCCTCCCCCTCTTCTCTTCTCTGACCGCTCTATCCTCCCCTCTTCTCTGTCTACCTCTATCCTCCCCCCTCTTCTCTCTCTACCCGCTCTATCCTCCCCCTCTTCTCTGTTATCTCTATCCTCCCCCTCTTCTCTCTCTGACCCTCTATCCTCCCCCTCTTCTCTTCTACCTCTATCCTCCCTCTTCTCTCTCTACCCCTCTATCCTCCCCCTCTTCTCTCTCTAGCTCTATCCTCCCCTTTCTCTTCTCCTCTATCCTCCCCTCTTCTCTCTCTGACCTCTCTCCCCTCTTCTCTCTCTTACCTCTATCCTCCCCCTCTTCTCTCTCTCCCTCTATCTCCCCTCTTCTCTTCCCCCTCATCCTCCCCCTCTTCTCTCTCTGACCGCTCTATCCTCCCCTCTTCTCTCTCTATCCTCCCTTTTTCTTTTTTCTCTCTTTCTTCCTTCTTTCTCTCTATCCTCCCCCTCTTCTCTCTCTGACCCTCTATCCTCCCTCTTCTCTCTTCTTCTTCCCCCTTTCTCTCTCTACCTCTATCCCCTCTTCTCTTCTCTCTCTCCTCTTCTCTGTACCTCTATCCTCCCCCTCTTCTCTCTCTCCCCGCTCTATCCTCCCCCTCTTCTCTGTCTGACCCCTCTATCCTCCTCTTCTCTCTCTGTCGCTCTATCCATCCCCCTCTTCTCTCTCTGACTCCCCTCTATCCTCCCCCCTCTTCTCTCTCTGACCCTCTATCTCCCCCTCTTCTCTTTACCCTCTATCCTCCTCTTCTCTCTCTCGACCAAGCTCTATCCTCCTCTTCTCTCTCTACCCTCTATCCTCCCCCTCTTCTCCTTTCTTACCCTCTATCTTCTTCTCTGTCTGACCCGCTCTATCCTCCCCTCTTCTCTGTCTGACCCGCTCTATCACTCCCCCTCTTCTCTCTCTGACCCCTCTATCCTCCCCTCTTCTTCTTCTATTTTTCTCTTCTGTCCCTCTTCTCCTCTCTCTCCTCTCTACTCTATCCTCCCCTCTTCTCTGTCTACCCTCAATTCCTCCCTCCTTGTCTGTCTCCCTCTATCCTTCCTCTTCTCTTTCCCTTCTTATCTCTCTTCTCTTCTGACACCCCTCTCTCCTCCCCTCTTCTCTGTCTGACCTTCTCTCTCTCCTCCTCTTCTCTCTGTCGACCGCTCTATCCTCCTTTTTCTCTGTCTCCTCTTCTCTTCTCTCTTCTCTCCTTTCCTTTTACTTTCCTCTATCCTCCCCCTTCACTCCCCTCCCTCTTCTCTTTTCTGACCCGCTCTATCTCCCCCCTCTTCTCTCTCTACCCTCTATCCTCCCCCCTTCTTGTCCCCGCTCTATCCTCCCCCTCTTCTCTCTCTACCTCTTCCTCCCCTCTTCTCTCTCTAGCTCCTATCTTCCCCCTCTTCTCTTTCTGACCCCTCTATCACTCCCCCTCTTCTCTGTCTGACCGGCTCTATCACTCCCCTCTCTCTCTGTCTACCCCTCTATACCTCCCCTCTTCTCTCTCTGTCTGACCCGCTCTATCCCACTCCCCCTCTTCTCTCTCTGTCCGCTCTATCCTCCCCCTCTTCTCTCTCTGACCCTCTATCCTCCCCCTCTTCCTCTCTCTGACCCCTCTACTCCTCCCCTCTTCTCTTCACCCTCTATCCTCCCCTCTTCTCTGTCTCACCTGCTCTATCCTCCCCCCTCTTCTCTCTCTGACCCGCTCTACTCCTCCCCCTCTTCTCTCTCTACCTCTATCCTCCTCTTTCTCTCTCTTCCCCCTCTTCTCTCTCTGCCGCTCTATCCTCTTCTCTCTCTTCTATCCTCCCCTTCTCTTCTACTCTATCTCCCTCTCTTCCACTCTATCCTCCCTCTTCTCTCTCTGACCGCTCTATCCTCCCCCTCTTCTCTCTCTACTCTATCCTCTCTTCTCTCTTACCCTCTATCCTCCCTCTTCTCTCTCTACCTCTATCCTCCCCCTCTTCTCTCTCTGACCTCTTCTCCCCTCTTCTCTCTCTGACCCTCTATCCTCTCTTCTCTTCTGACCCTCTATCCTCCCCTCTTCTCTCTATATTCCCCTCTTCTCTCTCTGACTCGCTCTATCCTCCCCTCTCTTCTCTGTCCTGTCTGACCCGCTCTATCCTCCCCTCTTCTCTCTCTACCCTCTATCCTCCCCCTCTTCTCTCTCTTCTCCCTCTTCTCTTCTACTACCCGCTCTATCCTCCCCCTCTTCTTTCTCTCTGACCCGCTCTATCCTCCCTCCTCTTCTCTCTCTGACCCTCTCCATCTCCACCTCTTCTCTGTCTGACCCCTCTATCACTCCCCCTCTTCTCTCTCTCTACCCCTCTATCCTCCCCTCTTCCTCTCTCTACCCCTCTATCCTCCCCCTCTTCTCATAATCTGATACCATCTATCCTCCCTATCTTCTGTCCCCCATCTTACCTCTTTCTCTCTACCCTCTCCCCCCTCTTCTCTCTCTACCTCTATCTCCTCTTCTCTTTCATACATCTATCCTCCCTCTTCCTTCTCCTCAATATCTCTTCTCTCTCTCAGCCCCTCTATCCTCCCTCTTCTCTTTAATATCCTCCTCCCTCTTCTCTCTCTGACCAGCTCTATCTCTCCCCTCTTTCTCTGTCTATATCCTCTATCCTTCTTTCTTTCTGACCTCTCTCCCCTCTTCTCTGTCTCCCTCTCTCCTCTTCTCTGTCTGATCTCTATCCTCCCTTCTCTTCTCCTCTATCCTTCCTCTCTCTGTCTGCGCTCTATTCTCTCTTCTACTCTCTTGACCGCTCTATCCTCCTTCTTCTCTCTCTCACTTCTATCCTTCTCTCCTGTCTGACCCCCTCTATCTTCTTCTCTCTCCTCTTCCCTCTTCTCTGTCTACCACTCTATCCTCTCTCTCTTTTACCGTCTCTTCCTCCCTCTTCTCTCTCTCCATCTATCCTCCTTCTCTTCTCTGTCTATACCTCTATCCTCCCCCTCTTCTCTCCTCTACCTCTATCCTCCCCCTCTTCTCTCTCTGACCGCTCTATCCTCCCCCCTCTTCTCATGTCCTGACCCCTCTATCCTCCCCCTCTTTCTCTCTCTGACCCTCTATCCTCCCCCTCTTCTCTTCTCACCCGTCTATCCTCCCCTCTTCTCTCTCTGACACTCTTCCCCTTCTCTCTAATCTTTCCGACTCTATCCTCCTTCATTACCTCTATCCTCCCCTCTTCTCTCCTACCGCTCTATCTCCCCCTCTGTCTCTGTCTGACCCATCTATCCTCCCTTCTTCTCTCTCTGGCCAGCTCTCTCCTCCCCTCTTCTCTTCTCTGTCTGTCCCTTTCCTCCCTCTTCTCTGTCTGACCCGCTCTGCTCCTCCTTCTTCTCTCTCTACCCACTCTACCTCTTCTCTCTCAGCCAGCTCTCCCTCCCCTCTTGTCTGTCTCTCATTTAAAACTCTCCTCCTTCTTCTCTGTCTGACCAATCTGTCTCCTCCCCTCTTCTCTCTCTGATCTCTATCCTCCCTCTTCTTTCTTCTTCTCTCCCGCTCTATCCTCCCCCCTCTTCTCTCTCTGACCTCTATCCTCCCCCTCTTCTCTGTCTACCCCTCTATCCTCCCCTCTTCTCTTCTGACCCTCTATCCTCCCCTCTTCTCTGTCTACCCTCTCTCCTCCCCCTCTTCTCTTCTCCTCTATCCTCCTCCCCTCTTCTCTCTCTACTCTTCCTCCCCCTTTCTCTTTCTCTCTTCCTCCTCTTCTCTCTGTCTGAACCAAGCTCTACTCCCTCCCCCTCTTCTCTCTCCCACGCTCTATCCTCCCCCTCTTCTCTCTCTGACCCACTCTATCCTCCCCCTCTTCTCTCTGCCCTCTTCTCTCTCTCCCTCTATCCTCCCCCTCTTCTCTCTTTTCTTCCTCCCCCTCTTCTCTCTCTGACCCCTCTATCCTCCCCCTCTTCTCTGTCTTCCCCTCTATCCTCCTCTTCTCCTCTATCCTCCCCTCTTCTCTCTCTCCTTCTTCTCTCCTACTTCCCCTCTTCTCTTCTACCTCTATCCTCCCCCTCTTCTCTCTCTGACCGCTCTATCCTCCCCCTCTTCTCTGTCTACCGCATCTATCCTCCCCCTCTTCTCTCTCATTGACTCCATACTCCTCCTCTCTGTTCTGACCCATCTGTCTCCCTCTTCTCTGTCTGACCCGCTCTATCTCACTCCCCTCTTCTCTCTCTACTCCCCCACTCCTCCCCTCTTCTCTATCTACTCTCCTCCCTCTTCTCTGTCTGACCCCATCTGTCCTCCCCTCTTCTCTCTCTGACCCACTCTATCCTCCCCCTCTTCTCTGTCTGACCCTCTATCCTCCCCTCTTCTCTTCTGTCTAAAACCCTCTATCTTCCCCTCTTCTCTCTCTACCGCTCTATCCTCCCTCTTCTCTCTCTACTCTATCCTCCCCCCTCTTCTCTTCTACCCTCTCCTCCCCCTCTTCTCTGTCTACCCCTCTATCCTCCTCCTCTTCTCTCTCTGACCCTCTATCCTCCCCTCTTCTCTTCACCTCTATCCTCCCTTCTCTCTCTATAGCTCTATCCTCCCCCTCTTCTCTCTCTCACCTCTCTATCCTCCCCTCTTCTCTCTCTACCCGTCTATCCTCCCCCTCTTCTCTTTTCCCTCTATCCTCCCCCTCTTCTCTCTTACCGCTCTATCCTCCCCCTCTTCTCTCTCTACTCTTCCTCCCCTCTTCTTCTCTCTCTACCGTCTATCCTCCCCTCTTCTCTCTCTACCTCTCCCCCTCTTCTCTCTCTCTCTATCCTCCCCTCTTCTCTTCTCTCTACCGCTCTATCCTCCCCCTCTTCTCTCTCTACCGCTCTATCCTCCCCCTCTTCTCTCTCTGACTCCGCTCTATCCTCCCCTTCTTTTTCTGACCCGCTCCTATCCTCCCCCCTCTTCTCTCTCTGACCCCTCTATCCTCCCCCTCTTCTCTCTCTGACCCCTCTATCCCTCTTCTCTCTCTCCTCTTCCTCCCTTCTCCTCTCTGACCCGATCTATCCTCCCCCTCTTCTCTGTCTACCTCTATCCTCCCCCTCCTTCTCTCTCTACCCTCTATCCTCCCTCTCTCTCTCTGATCGCTCTATCCTCCCCCTCTTCTCTCTCTACCCTCTATCCTCCCCCTCTTCTCTCTCTGACCCGCTCTATCCTCCCCCTCTTCTCTCTCTACCGCTCACTATCCTCCCTCTTCTCAGTCTGACCCTCTCCTCCCTCTTCTCTTCCGACCAGCTCTATCCTCCCCTCTTCTCTGTCTACCCCTCTATCCTCCCCCTCTTCTCTCTCTTCCCGCTCTATCCTCCCCCTCTTCTCTCTACGCTCTATCCTCCCCTCTTCTCTCTCTTCTCTATCCTCCCTCTTCTCTGTTACCCTCTATCCTCCCTCTTCTCTCTCTGACCTCTATCCTCCGCCTCTTCTCTTCTCTGTCTCACAGCTCTATCCTCCCCCTCTTCTCTGTCTGACCCGCTCTATCCTCCCCCTCTTCTCTCTCTTAGCCCGCTCATCCTCCCCCTCTTCTCTCTCTGACCCTCTATCCTCCCCTCTTCTCTGTCTCTCTGACCCGCTCTACCCTCCCCCTCTTCTCTGTCTGACCCGCTCTATTCCTCTTCTTTCCCCGCTCTCCCCTCTTCTCTCTCTGTCTACCCTATCCCCCTCTTCTCTCTCTGACCTCTATCCTCCCCTCTTCTCTGTCTGACTCAGCTCTATCCTCTCTTCTCCTCTCTGATCCGCTCTATCCTCCCCCTCTTCTCTGACTGATCCCTCTATCCTCCTCTTCTCTTACCCTCTATCCTCCCCCTTTCTCTGTCTACCTCTATCCTCCCTCTTCTCTTCTACCTCTCCTCCCCTCTTCTCTCTCTACTCTATCCCTCCCCCTCTTCTCTCTCCTGACCCCTCTATCCTCCCCCTCTTCTCTGTCAGACCTCTATCCCTCCCCCTCTTCTCTGCCTACCCCTCTATCCTCCCCCTCTTCTCTGTCTGTCTACTCTATCCTCCCCTCTTCTCTGTCTACCTCTATCTCCCCCTCTTCTCTGTCTGTCTACCCTCTATGCTCCCCTCTTCTCTGTCTGACCCACTCTATCCTCCCCTTTTCTCTGTCTACTTTCCGCTCTATCCTCCCCTCTTCTCTGTCTACTGTCCGCTCTATCCTCCCCCTCTTCTCTCTCTACCCTCTATCCTCCCTCTCTCTCTCTCACCCCTCTATCCTCCCCCTCTTCTCTTCTCTGTCTACCCTCTATCCTCCCCCTCTTCTCTCTCTGACCGCTCTATCCTCCCCTCTTCTCTGTCTGACCCTCCTAACCTCCCCCTCTTCTCTGTCTACCTCTATCCTCCCCTCTTCTCTGTCTACCCGCTCATCCTCCCTCTTCTCTGTCTACCCTCTATCTCCCCCCTCTTCTCTCTCTGTCTGCCCCTCTATCCTCCCCCCTTCTCTCTCTCTCTATCCTCCCCTCTTCTCTTCTCTCCTCTATCTCCCCTCTTCTCTCTCTGACCCTCTATCACTCCCCCTCTTCTCTGTCTCCCCTCTATTCTTCTCTGTCTACCCGTCTATCCTCCCCCTCTTCTCTCTCTGACCAGCTCTATCCCCCTCTTCTCTCTCTACCCTCTATCCTCCCCTCTTCCTTCTACCCGCTCCTATCCACCCCCTCTTCTCTCTCTACCGTCTATCCCCTCCCTCTTCTCTCTCTCACCCTCCTATCTCCCCTTCTCTCTCTCCCTCTATCCTCCTCTTCTCTGTCCAGCTCTATCCTCCCCCTCTTCTCTGTCTGACCCGCTCTATCCTCCCCCTCTTCTCTGTCTGTCCGCTCTATCCTCCCTCTTCTCTGTCTGACCAACTCTATCCTCCCCTCTTCTCTCCACCTCTATCCTCCCCCCTCTTCTCTCTCTGACCTCTATCCTCCCCCTCTTCTCTGTCTCAACCCCCTCTATCCTCCCCCTCTTCTCTGTCTCAGCCGCTCTATCCTCCCCCTCTTCTCTGTCTACCCACTCTATCCTCCCCCTGTTCTCTGTCCTGACCCGCTCTATCCTCCCCCTCTTCTCTGTCTGTCTGACCCCTCTATCCTCCCCCTCTTCTCTCTCTACCTCTATCCTCCCCCCTCTTCTCTCTCTGACCCGCTCAATCCTCCCCCTCTTCTCTGTCTACTGCTCTCATCCTCCCCCTCTTCTCTGTCTGTCTACCGCTCTATCCTCCCCTCTTCTCTCTCTACCTCTATCTCCCCTCTTCTCTGTCTACCCCTCTATCCTCCCCTCTTCTCTCTCTACTCTATCCTCCCCTCTCCTCTCTCCTCTATCCCTCTTCTCTGTCTGACCCCCTCTATCCTCCCCCTCTTCTCTGTCTACCCCTCTATCCTCCCTCTTCTCTCTCTGATCGCTCTATTCCCTCTTCTCTCTCTACCCTCTATCCTCCCCTCTTCTCTGTCTCTCTACCCCCTCTATCCTCCCCTCTTCTCCTGTCTACTACCCCTCTATCCTCCCTCTTCCTCTCTGACCCGCTCTATCCTCCCCCTCTTCTCTCTCTGACCGCTCTATCCTCCCCCTCTTCTCTGTCTGACCCACTCTATCCTCCCCTCTTCTCTCTCTGACCGCTCTATCCTCCCCCTCTTCTCTGTCTGACCCCTCTATCTCCCCTCTTCTCTGTCTACCACCTCTATCCTCCCCCTCTTCTCTGTCTACCCCTCTATCCTCCCCCTCTTCTCTGTCTGACCTCTATCCTCCCTCTTCTCTTATCCTCTATCCTCCCCCTCTTCTCTGTCTGTCTACCCACTCTATCTCCTCTTCTCTGTCTACCCCTCTACTCCTCCTCTTCTCTGACTACCCCTCTATCCTCCCCCTCTTCTCTTCTGCTCTACCCACTCTATCCTCCCCCTCTTCTCTGTCTGACCCTCTCTATCCTCCCCTCTTCCTCTGTCTTTCTGACTCTCTATACTCCCCCCTCTTCTCTGTCTTACCCTCTATCCTCCCCCTCTTCTCTACTACTTACCCCTCTATCTCCCTCTTCTCTGTCTGACTGACCCCTCTATCCTCCCCCTCTTCTCTCTCTCCTCTTCCTCCCCTCTTCTCTCTCTACCCCTCTCTCCTCCCCTCTTCTCTTCTCTGTCTGACCCCTCTATCCTCCCCCTCTTCTCTCTCTTCTTCCTCCCCTCTTCTCTGTCTATCTAACCTCCCCCTCTTCTCTGTCTACCCTCTAACTCCCCCTCTTCTCCTCTCTGACCCGCTCTATCCTCCTCTTCTCTCTCTGACACTTATTCCTCTTCTCTGACTGACCTTATCCTCCCCTTTCTCTCTTCCCTCTTCTCTGTCTACCCTCTATCTCCCCCTTTCTCTTCTACCTCTTTCTTCTCTTTTACCCTCTATCCTCCCCCCTCTTCTCTCTCTATAACCTCTATCCTCCCCCTCATCTCTGTCTTCCCTCTATCCTCCTCCCTCTTCTCTCTCTGACCTCTCTATCCTCCCCCTCTTCTCTTCTCTGTCTGTCTTATCCCTCCCCTCTTCTCTGTCCTCTATCCTCCCTTCTCTCTCTTTCTATCCTCCCCTCTTCTCTCTCTGACCCGCTCTATCTCCCCCTCTTCTCTTTCTCTGCCCTCTATCCTCCCCCTCTTCTCCTGTCTATCTCTATCCTCCCTCTTCTCTGTTATCCTCTCTACCTCTTCTCTCTCTGTCTGTTCTCTATCCTCCCCCTCTTCTCTTCTCTCTACTCCTCCCCCTCTTCTCTGTCTGACCCCTCTATCCTCCCCCTCTTCTCTTCTGATCCCTCTATCTCTCTTCTCTATCTGACCCCCTCTATCCTCCCCCTCTTCTCTCTCTACCCTCTATCCTCCCCCTCTTCTCTTCTCTGTCTACCTTCTATCCTCCCCTCTTCTCTCTCTGACCTTATCCTCCCCCTCTTCTCTGTCTGACCCGCTCTATCCTCCCCCTCTTCTCTGTCTGACCCGCTCTATCCTCCCCTCTTCTCTGTCTACCTCTATCCTCCCCCTCTCCTGTCTTTTCTCTCATCCTCCCCTCTTCTCTCCTCTGACCCGCTCTATCCTCCCCCTCTTCTCTCTCTGACCCTCTATCCTCCCCTCTTCTCTGTCTACCCTCTCTATCCTCCCCCTCTTCTCTGTCTCCTCTATCCTCCCCCTCTTCTCTGTCTGACCCGCTCTATCCTCTTTCTGTCTGACCTCTCTTCCTCCCCCTCTTCTCTGTCTGATCTCTATCCTCCCTCTTCTCTCTCTCTTATTCCCCTCTTCTCATTGACCCTCTATCCTCCCCTCTTCTCTTCTCCTCTTCTCCCTCTTCTCTGTCTACCCTCTATCCTCCCCCTCTTCTCTTTCTGACCCTCTATCCCCTCTTCTCTGTCTGACCCCCATCTATCCTCCCCCTCTTCTCTTCTGCCGTCTATCCTCTCTTCTCTCGCCCCTCTATCCTCCCCCCTCTTCTCCTCTCTGACCCTCTATCCTCTCTTCTCTGTCTATCTCTATCCTCTCTTCTCTTCTCTCTATCCTCCCCCTTTTCTCTCACCCTCTATCCTCCCCTTTCTTCTCTTCTCTCTTTCTCTGTCTCACATCTTATCCTCTCCCTCTTCTCTCTCTGTCTGACTCTATCCTCCCCCTCTTCTCCTTACCCCTCTCCTCTTCTCTGTCTTCTACCCCTCTGACTCCTCCACCCTCTTCTCTCTCTACCCCTCTATCCTCCCCCTCTTCTCTCTCTGTCTCACCCTCCATCCTCCCCCCTCTTCTCTGTCTGTACCCTCTATCCTCCCCCTCTTCTCTGTCTGACGCTTATCCTCCCCCTCTTCTCTGTCTCTCTATCCTCCCCTCTTCTCTGTCTCTCTAACCCGCTCTATCCTCCCCTCTTCTCTTTTCCGGCCCGCTCTATCCTCCCCCTCTTCTCTCTCTACCTCTATCCTCCCCTCTTCTCTCTCTACCTCTATCTCCCCTATTCTTGTCTGTCTTCTCTCCCTCTTCTCTTCTCCTATCCTCCCTCTTCTCTTCCTCTATCCTCCCTCTTCTCTCCCTGTTCCCCCTCTTCTCTCTCTGACCCTCTATCCTCTCTTTCTCTCTGACCTCTCTATCCTCCCCTCTTCTCTGTCTCCCACCCTCTATCCTCCCCCTCTTCTCTGTCTGACCTCTATCTTCCTCTTCTCTCTCTGCCGCTCTATCTCCCCTCTTCTCTCTCTGACTTCTTTCTCCCCTCTTCTCTCTCTTCTCTATCCTCCCCCTCTTCTTCTCTATCTCCCTTCTCTGTCTACCCTCTATCCTCCCCCTCTTCTCTTACTCTATCCTCCCTCTTCTCTATCTATCTCTATCCTCCTCTTCTCTCTCTGACCCCTCTATCCTCCCTCTCTTCTCTGTCTGACTCTATCCTCCCCCTCTTCTCTTCTGTTCCCATCTATCCTCCTCTTCTCTCTCTCTTCTCTATCCTCCCCTCTTTCTGTCTCCCTCTATCCTCCCTCTTCTCTCTCTGTTCGCTCTATCCTCCCCCTCTTCTCTCTCTGACCAACTCTATCCTCCCCCCTCTTCTCTCTCTGACCCGCTCTCATCCCTCCCCTCTTCTCTCTTACCTCTATCCTTTCTTGTCCCTGTCTATCCCTCTATCCTCCCCTCTTCTCTCTCTGCCCTCTATCCTCCCCTCTTCTCTGTCTGTCTACCCTCTCTATCCTCCCCCCTCTTCTCTCTCTGACCCGCTCTATCCTCCCCCTCTTCTCTATCTCTCTACTCTATCCTCCCCCTCTTCTCTCTCTACTTTCCCTCTTTCTCGCCCCTCTATCCTCCCCTCTTCTCTTCGTCTGACCGCTCTATCCTCCTCTTCTCTTTCATTTTTTTCTGTCTGACCCTATCCTCCCCTCTTCTCTGTCTACCTCTCCCCCCTTTCCTGTCTATTTCCTCCCCCTCTTCTCTCTCTGTCCCTCTTCTCCCTCTTCTCTGTCTCTCTAACCCCTCTATCCTCCCCTCTTCTCTTCTCACCGCTCTACTCCTCCCCCTCTTCTCTGTCTGACCCCTCTCTCCTCCTCTTCTCTGTCTGACCCGCTCTATCCTCCCCCTCTTCTCTGTTGATCCGCTCTATGCCTCCCCCTCTTCTCTCTCTCCCCCTCTATCCTCCCCCTCTTCTCTCTTTCCTCTATCCTCCCCCTCTTCTCTCTCTACCCCTCTATCCTCCCCTCTTCTCTGTCTGACAGCTCTATTCTCTCTTCTCTCTCATTGACTTCTCTACTCTCCCCCTCTTCTCTCTTCTCCCCTCTATCCTCCTCCCCTCTTCTCTCTCTACCCCTCTATCCTCCCCCTCTTCTCTGTCTGTCCTCTCATCCTCCCCTCTTCTCTTTCTGTCTGACCCTCTATCCTCCCCCTCTTCTCTCTCTAACCCGCTCTATCCTCCCCCTCTTCTCTGTCTGTCTACCCGACTCTATCCTCCCCTCTTCTCTCTCTGAGCTCTCTATCCTCCCCTCTTCTCTTTTTGACCCCTCTCTCCTCCCTCTTCTCTGTCGTCTACTTTCTCCGTCTCCCTCTATCCTCCCCCCTCTTCTCTGTCTACCCGCTCTATCCTCCCCCTCTTCTCTTCTCTTGATCCCTCTATCCTCCCCTCTTCTCTGTCTTACCCTCTATCTCCCTCTTCTCTGTCTGTTCTCTCCTATCCTCTCTTCTCTCTCTGACTCTATCCTCCCTCTTCTCTCTCTGACCTCTATCCTCCCCCTCTTCTCTATCTACCGCTCTATCCTCCCCTCTTCTCTCTCTCGACCCTCTATCCTCCCCCTCTTCTCTCTCTTACCCCTCTATCCTCCCCCTCTTCTCTCTTACTCTATCCTCCCCTCTTCTCTTCTACACTCTATCCTCCCTCTTCTCTGTCTTCTGTCTATCCTCCCTCTTCTCTCTCACCTATCCTCCCCTTCCTTCTGTCTATCTTCCTCTCTTCTCTCTCTTCTCTATCCTCTCTTCTTTGACTTTTTTCCATTCCCTCTCCCTCTTCTCTCTCTGACCTCTATCCTCCCCTCCTTTCTACTTTCCTCCCTTTCCTGTACCTCTATCCTCCCCTCTTCTCTCTCTCTCTATCTCCCCCTCTTCTTGTTCCTCTATTCCCCCTCTTCTCTGTCTGACCCTCTCTCCTCCTCCCCTCTTCTCTGTCTGACCCGCTCTAATCCTCCTCTTCTCTGTCTCTCCCCTCTATCCTCCCCCTCTTCTCTGTTGTTCTATCCTCCCCTCTTCTCTTACCAACTCTATCCTCCCCCACTCTTCTCTCTCCTGACCACGCTCTATCTCCCCTCTTCTCTTCTTCCTCTATCTCCCTTTCTTCTTCTCTCCTTTTCTCTCTCGCTCTATCCCTTTATTCGCTCTGTCCCTCTTCTCACTCTGTCTCCTATCCTCCCCCTCTTCTCTCTCTGACCCTGCTCTATCCTCCCCCTCTTCTCTCTCTGACCCTCTCCTCCTCCCCCTCTTCTCTTCTATCCTTATCCTCTCTTCTCTTTCTGTCTAGCTCTATCCTCCCCCCTCTTCTCTCCCTACCTCTACTCCCCCCTCTTCTCTGTCTGTCTGACCCTCTCTCATCCTCCCCCTCTTCTCTCTCTGACCACGCTCTATCCTCCCCTCTTCTCTGTTGTCTCTTCCCTCCCCTCTTCTCTGCTTCCGCTCTATCCTCCTCTGTCCTCCCGCCCCTCTTCCCCTCTTCTCTTCTGACCTCTATCCTCTTCTCTCCTACCTCTATCCTCCCCCTCTTCTCTCTCTGCCCTCTATCCTCCCCTCTTCTCTTCTACCCTCTATCCTCCCCTCTTCTCTTCTCTCTATCCCCCCCCTTCTCTGTCTACCCACTCTATCCTCCCTCTTCTCTCTCTCACCCTTATCCTCCCCCTCTTCTCTCTCTGACCCCTCTATCCTCCCTCTTCTCTCTCTGACCTCTATCCTCCCCCTCTTCTCTGTCCGACCTCTATCCTCCCCTCTTCTCTGTCCCTCTATCCTCCCCCTCTTCTCTCTCTTACCCCTCCTACTCCTCCCCCTCTTCTCTGTCCGCTCTATCTCCCCTCTTCTCTCTCCACCCCTCTATCCTCCCCCTCTTCTCTGTCTACCTCATCCTCCCCCTCTTCTCTGTCTACCCGATCTTCTCCTCTTCTCTGTCTACCCTCTATCCTCCCTTCTCCTCTATCCTCCCCCTCTCTCTATCCTCCCCTCTTCTCTCTCTGCCACTCTATCCTCCCCCTCTTCTCTCTCTGACGCTCTATCCTCCCCTCTTCTCTCTCTGACCCACTCTATCCTCCCCCTCTTCTCTCTCTGACTCTCTCCTCCCCCTCTTCTCTCTCTGACCCGCATCTATCCTCCCCTCTTCTCTGTCTGACCCGCTCTATCCTCCCCTCTCTCTGTCTGTTTCTCCCCCTCTTCTCTGTCTGACCCACTCTATCCTCCCCCTCTTCTCTGTCTGACCTGCTCTATCCTCCTCTTTCTGTCCTGACCCGCTCTATCCTCCCCCTCTTCTCTCTCTGAGCTCTATCCTCCCCCCTCTTCTCTGTCTGTCTATCCTCCCCCTCTTCTCTCTCTGACCCGCTCTATCCTCCCCCTCTTCTCTCTCTCGACCCTCTATCTCCCCCTCTTCTCTCTCTGACCAGCTCTATCCTCCCCCTCTTCTCTGTCTGCCGCTCTATCCTCCCTCTTCTCTGTCTGTCTGACCCCTCTATCCCCCCTCTTCTCTCTCACTCTATCCTCCCCTCTTCTCTGTCTGTCTGACCCGCTCTATCCTCCTCTTCTCTCTCTGACCCATCTATCCTCCCCTCTTCTCTGTCTGTCTGACTCGCTCTATCCTCCCCCTCTTCTCTGTCTGACCCGCTCTATCCTCCCCCCTCTTCTCTCTCTGACCCGCCTATCCTCCCCTCTTCTCTGTCTGACCCGCTCTATCCTCCCCCTCTTCTCTGTCTGACCCGCTCTATCCTCCCTCTTCTCTGTCTGACCCGGCTCTATCCTCCCCCCTCTTCTCTGTCTGACCTCATCCTCCCCCTCTTCTCTGTCTGACCCGCTCTATCCTCCCCCTCTTCTCTCTCTGACCGCTCTATCCTCCCCTCTTCTCTCTCTGACCCGCTCTATCCTCCCCCTCTTCTCTGTCTGAGCTCTATCCTCCCTCTTCTCTCTCTGACCTGCTCTATCCTCCCTCTTCTCTCTCTGACCCTCTACTCCTCCCCTCTTCTCTGTCTGTCTGACCGCTCTATCCTCCCCCTCTTCTCTCTACTGCTCTATCCTCCCCTCTTCTCTGTCTGTCTGACCCACTCTATCTCCCCTCTTCTCTGTCTGTCTACCCTCTATCCCCTCTCTCTGCCCCATCTTCCTCCCTCTTCTCTGTCTGACCCGCTCTATCCTCCCCCTCTTCTCTGTCTCTCTGACCCACTCCTATCCCTCCTCCTCTTCTGTCTGACCCATCTCTATCCTCCCCTCTTCTCTGTCCGACCCGCTCTATCCTCCCTCTTCTCTCTCTGACCCGCTCTATCCTCCCCCTCTTCTCTCTCTGACCCGCTCTATCCTCCCCCTCTTCTCTCTCTGACCCGCTCTATCCTCCCCCTCTTCTCTGTCTGACCCGCTCTATCCTCCCCCTCTTCTCTGTCTGTCTGACCCGCTCTATCCTCCCCCTCTTCTCTCTCTGACCCGCTCTATCCTCCCCCTCTTCTCTCTCTGACCCGCTCTATCCTCCCCCTCTTCTCTCTCTGACCTTATCCTCCCCCTCTTCTCTGTCTGACCCGCTCTATCCTCCCCCTCTTCTCTGTCTGTCTGACCCGCTCTATCCTCCCCTCTTCTCTCTCTGACCCGCTCTATCCTCCCTCTTCTCTGTCTGTCTGACCCGCTCTATCCTCCCCCTCTTCTCTCTCTGACCCGCTCTATCCTCCCCCTCTTCTCTGTCTGTCTGACCCGCTCTATCCTCCCTCTTCTCTGTCTGACCCGGCTCTATCCTCCCCCTCTTCTCTGTCTGACCCGCTCTATCCTCCCCTCTTCTCTGTCTCTCTGACCCGCTCTATCCTCCCCCTCTTCTCTGTCTGACCCGCTCTATCCTCCCCCTCTTCTCTGTCTGACCCGCTCTATCCTCCCCCTCTTCTCTGTCTGACCCGCTCTATCCTCCCCCTCTTCTCTGTCTGACCCGCTCTATCCTCCCCCTCTTCTCTGTCTGACCCGCTCTATCCTCCCCTCTTCTCTCTCTTGACCGCTCTATCCTCCCCCTCTTCTCTCTCTGACCCGCTCTATCCTCCCCCCTCTTCTCTGTCTGACCCGCTCTATCCTCCCCCTCTTCTCTCTCTGACCTGCTCTATCCTCCCCTCTTCTCTCTCTTCGACCCGGCTCTATCTCCCCCCTCTTCTCTCTCTGACCCGCTCTATCCTCCCCCTCTTCTCTGTCTGACCGCTCTATCCTCCCCTCTTCTCTTTCTGTCTCATGTCCTATCCTCTCTCCCTCTTCTCTCTCTGACCCGCTCTATCTCCCCGCTCTTCTCTGTCTGTCTGACCCGCTCTATCCTCCCCCTCTTCTCTCTCTGACCACTCTATCCTCCCCCTCTTCTCTGTCTGTCTGACCCGCTCTATCCTCCCCCTCTTCTCTGTCTGTCTGACCCGCTCTATCCTCCCCCTCTTCTCTGTCTGACCCGCTCTATCCTCCCCCTCTTCTCTGTCTGACCCGCTCTATCCCTCCCCTCTTCTCTGTCTGTACCCGCTCTATCCTCCCCCTCTTCTCTGTCTGACCCGGCTCTATCCTCCCCCTCTTCTCTGTCCTGACCCGCTCTATCCTCCCCTCTTCTCTCTCTGACCCGCTCTATCCTCCCCCTCTTCTCTGTCTGACCGCTCTATCCTCCCCCTCTTCTCTGTCTGACCCGCTCTATCCTCCCCCTCTTCTCTGTCTGACCCGCTCTATCCTCCCCCTCTTCTCTCTCTGACCCGCTCTATCCTCCCCCTCTTCTCTGTCTGACCCGCTCTATCCTCCCCCTCTTCTCTGTCTGACCCGCTCTATCCTCCCCCTCTTCTCTGTCTGACCCGCTCTATCCTCTCTTCTCTGTCTGACCCGCTCTATCCTCCCCCTCTTCTCTGTCTGACCCGCTCTATCCTCCCCCCTCTTCTCTCTCCTGACCCGCTCTATCCTCCCCCTCTTCTCTCTCTGACCCGCTCTATCCTCCCCCTCTTCTCTCTCCTGTACCCGCTCTATCCTCCCCTCTTCTCTGTCTGACCCGCTCTATCCTCCCCTCTTCTCTCTCTGACCCGCTCTATCCTCCCCCTCTTCTCTCTCTGACCCGCTCTATCCTCCCCCTCTTCTCTCTCTCTGACCCGCTCTATCCTCCCCCTCTTCTCTGTCTGACCCGCTCTATCCTCCCCTCTTCTCTCTCTGACCCGCTCTATCCTCCCCTCTTCTCTCTCTGACCCGCTCTATCCTCCCCCTCTTCTCTGTCTGACCCGCTCTATCCTCCCCCTCTTCTCTCTCTTGACCCGCTCTATCCTCCCCCTCTTCTCTCTCTGACCCGCTCTATCCTCCCCTCTTCTCTCTCTGACCCGCTCTATCCTCCCCCTCTTCTCTCTCTGACCCGCTCTATCCTCCCCCTCTTCTCTGTCTGACTGAGACACTCTATTCCTCCACTCTCTTTTCATCCCTCCTCCCTCCCTCCCTCCCTCCCTCTCTCCCTCCCTCCCTCCCTCTCTCCCTCCCTCCCTCTCTCCCTCCCTCCCTCCCTCCCTCCCTCCATCCATCCATCCGTCTCTCTCTGTCTGATACGGTAGTTGTTCAGGGAAACATTGATCCCCTAAAATTCTGAGGGGGTGCAAAGTGCTTGAGGATAGCTGGGGGGGGTGGTCGGGCAGGGGGCTCATCCCCTTGTCCGGAAGTTGGAGAATTGCATTTTTACGACACCTGAAACAGCTGTTTCCTGCAATCTAGAGCCATAATCATTATGCTTCATTCTATGTCAAAAATGTATTATTTTTCTTCATATCTAAGCATACCTCTTGAGCTCTCTGTATCATCCTGACTGGTGGTTATTTTATTTAAAGAAATAAAAGCTGGGTAAAAGATTGAAAGGAATGTGAGTCGTATTCAGTACATTTAGTAATTGCTTACCAGCTAAAATAGTTAGACAAGCTAGCTCCCTTCTCTGGTCAGAATCAACGCTGGTCTGGTCCTATTTCATATTCCTATATCTGAATATTCTCAGCTACAGGTCAGACTAGAAGCTGGACTGTCTGCCACCTATTCAGTTCTCCTAACCCTGTGGGTCCTATACAGTTCTCCTAACCCTGTGGGTCCTATACAGTTCTCCTAACCCTGTGGGTCCTATACAGTTCTCCTAACCCTGTGGGTCCTATACAGTTCTCCTAACCCTGTGGGTCCTATACAGTTCTCCTAACCCTGTGGGTCCTATACAGTTCTCCTAACCCTGTGGGTCCTATACAGTTTTCCTAACCCTGTGGGTCCTATACAGTTCTCCTAACCCTGTGGGTCCTATGCAGTTCTCCCTAACCCTGTGGGTCCTATACGTTCTCCTAACCCTGTGGGTCCTATACAGTACTCCTAACCCTGTGGGTCCTATACAGTTCTCCTAACCCTGTGGGTCCTATACAGTTCTCCTAACCCTGTGGGTCCTATACAGTTCTCCTAACCCTGTGGGTCCTATACAGTTCTCCTAACCCTGTGGGTCCTATACAGTTCTCCTAACCCTGTGGGTCTATACAGTTCTCCTAACCCTGTGGGTCCTATACAGTTATCTTAACCCTGTGGGTCCTATACAGTTCTCCTAACCCTGTGGGTCCTATACAGTTCTCCTAACCCTGTGGGTTCTATACAGTTCTCCTAACCCTGTGGGTCCTATACAGTACTCCTAACCCTGTGGGTCCTATACAGTACTCCTAACCCTGTGGGTCCTATACAGTTCTCCTAACCCTGTGGGTCCTATTCAGTTCTCCTAACCCTGTGGGTCCTCTACAGTTCTCCTAACCCTGTGGGTCCTATACAGTTATCCTAACCCTGTGGGTCCTATACAGTTATCCTAACCCTGTGGGCCCTATACAGTTCTCCTAACCCTGTGGGTCATATACAGTTCTCCTAACCCTGTGGGTCCTATACAGTTATCCTAACCCTGTGGGTCCTGTACAGTTCTCCTAACCCTGTGGGTCCTGTACAGTTCTCCTAACCCTGTGGGTCCTATACAGTTCTCCTAACCCTGTGGGTCCTATACAGTTATCCTAACCCTGTGGGTCATGTACAGTTCTCCTAACCCTGTGGGTCCTGTACAGTTCTCCTAACCCTGTGGGTCCTGTACAGTTCTCCTAACCCTGTGGGTCCTATTCAGTTCTCCTAACCCTGTGGGTCCTATACAGTACTCCTAACCCTGTGGGTCCTGGTCAAAGTAGTGCACTATATTAGTGAATATGGTGCCATTCTCTGGTCTAAAGTAGTGCACTATATTAGTGAATAGGGTGCCATTCTCTGGTCAGAGTAGTGCACTATATTAGTGAATAGGGTGCCATTCTCTGGTCTAAAGTAGTGCACTATATTAGTGAATAGGGTGCCATTCTCTGGTCTAAAGTAGTGCACTATATAGGGAATAGGGTGCCATTCTCTGGTCTAAAGTAGTGCACTATATAGGGAATAGGGTGCCATTTGAGACGCAGTCAGAGAGAGACAATGAGTCATTTGTCAGAGCTGGTGAAGATGACTGTAATTCACTCCACTGATTGGTGGGTAGACTGACGCTGTCATCCAATAGGATTTCAGAATGTAATTTGTTGTAACGATCCCGGCTGTCTGAGTCGGGTCCTGTCTGGTGACTAGTGTTCCGGTTCGTAATCTCCAGTTTCCGAGGGTCGGGAACGCTCCGAGGCGCTCTTGCTTTTCCGCACCTGCATCCCATCAGCAATCTGCACACCTGGTCCTGATCATCACCCTTCTTAGGCTCTGGCCTAACATCCAGTTCCTGCCGGATCGTTAGCTATGAACAGTATGTTTGTCAGCGTATCAGCCTCTGAGCCATTAGTGTTAGTTTTGTTGTTTTGCACCTTGTGACTTGCTGTGTACTGACCTCCGTTTTTGTTCTGTCTGCAGTCTCACCCGGAACCTTCACCCTACCTCTGCCTGATGGTCGGGCGGCTGCCGAGCCAGTACCGACCAACCACTGCACCCTCAACAACCCATCCACGCCACCCGCTCTGTTCCCTGGATTATTCAGCCTCACTCGGAATCTATTAAATAAACACTCACCTTTCTCTCAACGTACCTTGTCCTGGTCTGCTTCTGGGTTCTGGCATAGTAAACCGTGACATTTGTAGCCAATTGGGAGAACAACAGCAAAATTATAGTGTTATTGTGTGTAATCAGACCAGACCATAATACTCACCCACACAGGTGCGTCTGTCTGGCCCCAGCCGTAACCCTGGAGACGGACACTGGCATCGCACCACCCCTTTGGTGGCCTCACAGCCGTACTGACAGTTGGCCCTGACACAGGTACGGGCATCTAGACAGGAAGTAGGAAGTAAACAGGAAATACAGGGACACAGTTATCCCAGGGTACAGAAACACTCATAACACCACTACAGAATAGTGTTGTAGGATTATTTAAAATACTTTTGAAGAGGTAGGGTTTCAGATGTTTTCGGAAGATGGGCAGGGACTCTGCTGTCCTAGCTTCAGGAGGAAGCTGGTTCCACCATTGGGGTGCCAGGACAGAGAAGAGCTGGGACTGGGCTGAGCGGGAGCTTCCCTCCCGTAGGGGTGGGAGGGCCAAGAGACCAGAGGTGGCAGAACGGAGTGCTCAGGTTGGGGTGTAGGGTTTGAGCAGAGCCTGAAGGTAGGGAGGGGCAGTTCCTCTTGCTGCTCCGTAGGTAAACACCATGGTCTTGTAGTGGATGTGAGCTTCGACTGGAAGCCAGTGGAGTGTGCGAAAGAGCGGGATGACATGAGAGAACTTGGGAAGGTCGAACAACAGGTGGGCTTGCGGCATTCTGAATAAGATGCATGGGTTTAATGGCACAGGCAGGGAGCCCAGCCAACAGCGAGTTGCAGTAATCCAGACGGGAGATGACAAGTGCCTGGATTAGGACCTGCGCCGCTTCCTGTGTGAGGTAGGGTCGTACTCTACGGATGTTGTAGATCGTGAACTAGGAGATCTAGGAGGATGAGAACAGAGGAGAGAGTCAGCTTTGGCAGAGAGCCTCTGCGACACAGAGAAGAGCGGTCTCAGTTGAATGACCAGTCTTGAAACCTTACTGGTTAGGGTCAATAAGATAGTTCTGAGAGAGAAAATGAGAGTTGATCAGAGATTGCACGCTCTAGTGTTTTTAGAAAGAAAAGAAAGAAGGGATACAGGTCTGTAGTTTTTGACAATCAGATGAGTCAAGTGTTGGTTTCTTGAGGAGGGGAGCAACTCGGGCCATTTTGAAGTCATAGGGGATGGAGCCAGTGGTCAGGGATGAGTTGATGAGGGAAGTGAGGAATGGGAGAAGGTCTCCAGAGATGGTCTGGAGAAGGGAGGAGGGGATGGGGTTGAGTTGGCAGGTTGTCGGGCGGCCAGACCTCACTAGTCGCAGGATGTCATCTGGAGGGAGAGGGGAGAAAGAGGTCAAGGCATAGGGTAGTTCTGTGTGAGTGAGACCAGTGGAATCAATAGGCTGAGTGAATGAGGAGCGGATGTCGTGAACCTTCTTTTCGAAAGTGGTTGACAAACTAGTCCGCAGAGAGGGAGGAGGGAGGGGGTGCCCTTCCTTCCTTTCTCTCTCATTTCCCCCTGATAGCCTGATGGGGAACCTGTGGAACATGCTCAGACAGTTGAGGTTACAGTGTATAATGCTTAATTAAAGGGGCAATCTACAGTTGAATATGTAAGGGGCAATCTGCAGTTGCTACATCAATTTTTTGGACTTAAATTAATGATACATACCCATTGGTTCAAGAAGAATATAACTTATAAATGCCTCATGAGCTTAGTTCAAATGTCGTACCTCATCAGAACCCAAAATATAAGTTTTACTCAAATTCTTGAAAACAAAAGTTAATGAAAAAGAACCCTATATAAATAACCAACATTATAAAACATGGTTCATTTTGATCTCATGGATGGTCAGTCCATCCATAGCTCTGTCTATGGATTTGAATTTGAGAGAGGTTACATTTCTCCATCCCTCAGCTGTTTACCAAAACAGAGGCAGGGTGAACCACTTCGTTGTTGTTTAAACTGCTGATTAATGCTATAAATGTAATGCTGTTCATTTCTATGGGGAAGAGTAAGTAAGAGCGATATTGTGTTTGTGTGTGTTAGAGAGACTCACTCCTGCAGGTCCCATCAGGTTGCAGCATGTATCCATTCAGACAGTAACACTTGTAGCTGCCCTGTGTGTTCATACAGCGATGTTTACAGGGTCTGGGCTTTAGACCACACTCATTTAGATCTAGAGGGAGAGAGGGGGAGAGAGAGGGAGGGGGGAGGGGAGGGAGGGAGGGGGGAGAGAGAGGAGGGAGAGAGAGGAGAGAGGAGGAGAGGGAGGAGGGAGAGGGAGAGAGAGAGAGAGAGAGAGAGAGAGAGAGAGGGAGGGGAGGGGGAGAGGGAGGAGAGAGAGAGAGAGGAGAGAGAGAGAGAGAGAGAGGAGAGAGAGAGAGAGAGAGAGAGAGAGAGAGAGAGAGAGAGAGAGAGAGAGAGAGAGAGAGAGAGAGAGAGAGAGAGAGAGAGAGAGAGAGAGAGGGGGGGGGGAGGAGAGAGAGAGGGAGGAAAGAGAGAGAGAGAGAGAGAGAGAGAGAGAGAGAGAGAGAGGGAGAGAGAGAGAGAGAGAGAGAGAGAGAGAGGGTGGGAGGGAGGAGGGGGAGAGAGAGCGGCGAAAGAGAGAGAGAGAGAGAGAGAGAGAGAGAGAGAGAGAGAGAGAGAGAGAGAGAGAGAGAGAAAAAAAGGGGAGGGGAGGGAGAGAGAGAGGGAGGGAGAGAGAGGGAGAGGGGGAAAGGGAGGGAGAGAGAGGGGAGGAGGAGAGAGAGAGAGAGAGAGAGAGAGAGAGAGAGAGAGAGAGAGAGAGAGAGACAGAGAGAGAGAGAGAGAGAGAGATCTATAACATCATGGACACACACACACACACACAAAACCACACATATACACACGCATGGACACAGACACACACACACACACACACACATACACACGCATGGACACACACACACACACAAAACCACACATATACACATGCATGGACACACACACACACGGACACACACACACACACACGTCTTTGTATTAGGTCTTGCTAAACACACCCTTACTGGCTTGACAGCTCTCACAGTCTCACTGCATTATTAGACATTTTTATCACGTTTCTCCAAACGTCAAATTTTGAAGTTGCTCCAATCTTCAAATTTGGAATGTTGCAAAAACGAGTAGGATTGCGCCGGAACTAGCAGACTCCACCCCTGTCCACAACACCTATCAAAACCCACGCCTACTGGATGGTAATAGCGCTCACCGTTGCCCCTAGTGGCGACGGCCTGTATGGTAATAGCGCTCACCGTTGCCCCTAGTGGCGACGGCCTGTATTTAGGCACACAGTTCCCGCATGAGCGCAAGACGTTTTAGGCTCACAGAAACAACTCTTGGGTTAACTTCAGGCATTAATTCCAAATCGGTTAACAATTCAGGCATTAATTCCGATTGGTTAAGAATTAAGGTTTGGTGCTTCCCAAGTGGCGCAGCGGTCTAAGGCCCTGCATCGCAGTGCTTGAGGCATCACTACAGACCCGGGTTCGATCCCAGGGTGTGTCACAACCGGCCGTGACCTGGAGTCCCATAGGGCGGCGCACAATTGGCCCAGCGTCGTCCGGGTTAGGGGAGGGTTTGGCTGAAGGGGCTTTATTTGGCTCATCGCTCTCTAGCGACTCCTTGTGGTGGGCCGGGCGCCTGCAGGCTGACTTCGGTCGTCAGTTGAAGGGTGTTTCCTCCGACACATTGGTGCGGCTGGCTTCCGGGTTAAGCAGGCGGTTGTTAAGGAGCGCGGTTTGGCAGGTCATGTTTCGGAGGACGCATGACTCGCCCTTCGCCTTTCCCGAGCCCGTTGGGGAGTTGCAGCGATAACACAAGATCGTAATTGGATCGCAATTGGATATCATGAAATTGGGGAGAAAAAGGGGGTAAAAGCTTTGGGATAGGGTTAAAACATAAAAACACGGTTCAGTTTAGCCATTCATTAAGACTCTTTGTAGACGGATGGCGCAAGAGCTAAACAGCAAGCTTCTGCTCCATAGATCGTGGATTCAATCCCAGCTCCTGCCAAGTGTGTGCAAAGCTGTCATCAAGGCAAAGGGTGGCTTTTTTGGTTACTACATATTCCATATGTGTTATTTCATAGTTTTGATGTCTTCACTATTATTCTACAATGTAGAAAATAGTAAAAAATAAAGAGAAACCCTTGAATGAGTAGGTGTTCTAAAATGTTTGACCGGTAGTGTGTTTTTTGTTGTCAATACCTCAACTCTCTCCCCGACCCCCACCAGTCTATTCAATACCTCAACTCTCTCCCCGACCCCCACCAGTCTAGTCAATACCTCAACTCTCTCCCCGACCCCCACCAGTCTAGTCAATACCTCAACTCTCTCCCCGACCCCCACCAGTCTAGTCAATACCTCAACTCTCTCCCGACCCCCACCAGTCTAGTCAATACCTCAACCTCTCTCCCCGACCCCCCACCAGTCTAGTCAATACCTCAACTCTCTCCCCGACCCCCACCAGTCTAGTCAATACCTCAACTCTCTCCCCAGACCCCCACCAGTCTAGTCAATGCCTCAACTCTCTCCCCGACCCCCACCAGTCTAGTCAATACCTCAAACTCTCTCCCCGACCCCCACCAGTCTAGTCAATGCCTCAACTCTCTCCCGACCCCCACCAGTCTAGTCAATAACTCAACTCTCTCCCCGACCACCACCAGTCTAGTTCACCTCAACTCTCTCCCCCGACCCCCAACCAGTCTAGTCAATAACTCAACTCTCTCCCCGTCCCCACCAGTCTAGTCAATACCTCAACTCTCTCCCCGACCCCACCAGTCTAGTCAATACCTCAACTCTCTCCCGACCCCCACCAGTCTAGTCAATACCTCAACTCTCTCCCCGACCCCACCAGTCTAGTCAATACCTCAACTCTCTCCCCGACTCCCCCACCAGTCTAGTCAATACACTCAACTCTCTCCCCAACCCCCCCACCAGTCTAGTCAATACCTCAACTCTCTCCCCGTCCCTCACCAGTCTAGTCAATACCTCAACTCTCTCCCCGAACCCCTACCAGTCTAGTCAATACCTCAACTCTCTCCCCGACCACCACCAGTCTAGTCAATAACTCAACTCTCTCCCGACCCCCACCAGTCTAGTCAATAACTCAACTCTCTCCACCTCTCACCAGTCTAGTCAATACCTCAACTCTCTCCCCGTCCCTCACCAGTCTAGACAATACCTCAACTCTCTCCCCGTCCACCACCAGTCTAGTCAATAACTCAACTCTCTCCCCGACCCCCACCAGTCTAGTCAATACCTCAACTCTCTCCCCGACCCCCACCCAGTCTAGTCAATAACTCAACTCTCTCCCCGACATTTCCCCACCAGCCTAGTCAATACCTCAACTCTCTCCCCGACCCCCACCGGTCTAGTCAATGCCTCAACTCTCTCCCCCGACTCCCCACCAGTCTAGTCAATACCTAAACTCTCTCCCGACCCCCACCAGTCTAGTCAATACCTCCAGCTCTCTCCCCGATCCCCCACCAGTCTAGTCAATAACTCAACTCTCTCCCGAACTCCCCCACCAGTCTAGTCAATACCTCAACTCTCTCCCCGACCCCCACCAGTCTAGTCAATACCTCAACTCTCCCCCCGACCTATTTGTGGAGGAATTTAGTATTTTTTGTGTATTTTTATATTGTTTTATACAGGGCACATCAATATGTCTTCCCTGTCAAAATAAAGGTTAAATAAAATGACAAATCTAATAAAAAATCCATTCCTTTCCTCTTTACTCCAACCTCTGTCTCCATCTCGCTCCATCTTCTGTCTCCATCTGTTTTTCTAACAACTCCCGTTCAACATTAACAGCGTCCTCTCCTACCAACTTCTTCCACTCTCTCTTCCACTGTATCTCTAACTCTCTCTCCCTCAAATTCTCATTCTAAGTTAACTGCCCTCTCTCTCTCTCTCTCTCTCTCTCTCTCTCTCTCTCTCTCTCTCTCTCTCTCTCTCTCTCTCTCTCTCTCTCTCTCTCTCTCTCTCTCTCTCTCTCTCTCTCTCTCTCTCTCTCTCTCTCTCTCTCTCTCTCTCTCTCTCTCTCCCTCCCTCCCTCCCTCCCTCCCTCCCTCCCTCCCTCCCTCCCTCCTCCCCCAGGCCATGATAAATCCTATTCTGAAGTTCTGAGGGTTGGGACTCTGTAATATCCCTGCTAGGGGGAAACAGACTCAGACACACACAGTCCAGTACCTTGACTGCAGGTCTTGCCAGTGTATCCTGGATGGCACTTGCATTTATCCGGTCCGGCACACTCTCCATGCTGACACTCCTGTTGGCACAGAGCTGTTGGCGTGCACACACACACACACACACACACACACACACACACACACACACACACAGACACACACACAGACACACACACACAACACACACACACACACACACACATACACACACACACACACACACACACACACACACACACACACACACACACACACACACACACACACACACACACACACACACAGACACACACACATACACACACACACACACACACGACACACACACACACACACACACACACACACACACACACACACACACACACACACACACACACACACACACACACACACACACACACACACACACACACATACACACACACACACACACATACACATACACACACACACACACACAGACACAGACACACACACACACAGACACACACACATAACATACACACACACACACACACACACACACATACAGACACCACACACACACATACACACACACACACACACTACACACACACACACACACACACACAGACACAGACACACACACACACACAGACACACACACACACACACACACACACAGACACACACACACACACACATACACATACACACACACACACACGGTAAGATATTTTCCCTGAAAAACGGAAGTGGGAACCTTGCTCAGGCATCTTTCCACGCCTGCTACATTAGGTAAGTATGTATGTACTCACGTTGGCAGGAAGTCCCCCAGGAAGTCCCCCAGGAAGCCCTTCTTCTTCTCCAGCCCCAGCAGCACTCCACCCTGGTCCCGTACTGACACAGCCCATTGGACAACAGCTCCTGGCCCGTCCACCTATCACAGATCAACACCTTCAGTCAGTAGCCAATCACAGATCAGCACCTTCAGTCAGTAGCCAATCACAGACGAGCACTGTCAGTCACTGAATTAATCGGCGAACCACACTGGCCTAAGCTTTACCTCAGTGGTCTGACACAGTCTTGTTGTGACGCATGAGACCCGGGTTTCGAACCCAGTTGGTCCCATCAACAGCCTACGTCAAACCAGTTGGGTTTGGAACCCAATGTTTGTGTCTGTTGCTTGGTAATGAGCGTCGAGACACGCAGACGCTTTGGGTGCAAGCCTTTACCCGTCACAGATAGCTGAATCCACATGGCTCGCGTCAGAGAGAGAATGAACTTTGAGTGCAGTGAGGCACAGTCAAGAATAAGAAAAACAAAATTATATATATATATATACAGTTGAAGTAGAATGTTTACATACACCTTTGCCAAATAAATTTAAACTCAGTTTTTCACAATTCCTGACATTTAATCCTAGTAAAGATACCCTGTCTTAGGTCAGTTAGGATCACCACTTTATTTTAAGAATGTGAAATGTCAGAATAATAGTAGAGAGAATGATTTATTTCAGCTTTTATTTATTTCATCACATTCCCAGTGGGTCAGAAGTTTACATACACTCAATTAGTATTTGGTAGCATTGCCTTTAAATTGTTTAACTTGGGTCAAATGTTCGGGTAGCCTTCCACAAGCTTCCCACAATAAGTTGGGTGAATTTTGCCGCCCATTCCTCCTGACAGAGCTGGTGTAACTGGAGACAGGAGTTGTGGGCCTCCTTGCTCGCACACGCTTTTTCAGTTCTGCCCACAAATGTTCTATAGGATTGAGGTCAGGGCTTTGTGATGGCCACTCCAATACCTTGACTTTGTTGTCCTTAAGCCATTTTGGCACAACTTTGGAAGTATGCTTGGGGTCATTGTCCATTTGGAAGACCCATTTGCGATCAAGCCTGAACTTCCTGACTGATGTCTTGAGATGTTGCTTCAATATATCCATATATAATATAATTTTCCTTCCTCATGATGCCATCTATTTTGTGAAGTGCACCAGTCCCTCCTGCAGCAAAGCACCCCCACAGCATGATGCTGCCACCCCTGTGCTTCACGGTTGGAATGGTGTTCTTCGGCTTGCAACATCCCCCTTTTTCCTCCAATAACGATGGTCATTATGGCCAAACAGTTCTATTTTTGTTTCATCAGACCAGAGGACATTTCTCCAAAAGTATGATCTTTGTCCCAATGTGCAGTGCAAACCGTAGGTCTGGCTTTTTTATGGCGGTTTTTGGAGCAGTGGGTTTCTTCCTTGCTGAGCGGCCTTTCAGGTTATGTCGATAAAGGACTCATTTTACTGTGGATATAGATGCATTTGTAGCCTGTTTCCTCCAGCATCTTCACAAGGTCCTTTGCTGTTGTTCTGGGATTGATTTGCACTTTCGCACCAAAGTGCGTTCATCTCTAGGAGACAGACCGCGTCTCCCTTCCAGCGGTATGACGTCGCGTGGTCCCTGGTGTTTATACTTGCGTACTATTGTTTGTACAGATGAACGTGGTACCTTCAGGCGTTTGGAAATTGCTCCCAAGGATGAACCAGACTTGTGGAGATCTACAATTTATTTTCTGAGGTCTTGGCTGATTTCTTTTGATTTTCCCATGATGTCAAACAAAAAGGCACTGAGTTTGAAGGTAGGCCTTGAAATACATCCACAGGTACACCTCCAATTGACTCAAATGATGTCAATTAGCCTATCAGAAGCTTCTAAAGCCATTACGTCATTTTCTGGAATTTTCCAAGCTGTTTAAAGGCACAGTCAATTTAGTGTATGTAAACTTCTGACCCACTGGAATTGCGATACAGTGAATTATAAGTGAAATACTCTGTCTGTAAACAATTGTTGAAAAAATTACTTATGTCATGCACGAAGTAGATGTCCTAACCAACTTGCCAAAACTATAGTTTGTTAACAAGAAATTTGTGGAGTGGTTGAAAAACGTGTTTTAATGACTCCAACCTAAGTGTATGTACATTTCCGACTTCAACTGTATATACACATAACATATTGTATTCTGGAGAGTTCTGGAACACACAGACATATAACATATTATATTCTGGAGAGTTCTGGAACACACAGACACATAACATATTATATTCTGGAGAGTTCTGGAACACACAGACATATAACATATTATATTCTGGAGAGTTCTGGAACACACAGACATATAACATATTATATTCTGGAGAGTTCTGGAACACACAGACACATAACATATTATATTCTGGAGAGTTCTGGAACACACAGACATATAACATATTATATTCTGGAGAGTTCTGGAACACACAGACACATAATTTTTTATTTTTTTATTTTATAACATATTATATACTGGAGAGTTCTGGAACACACAGACACATAACACTATATATATATATATATATATATATATATATATATATATATATATATATTTTTTACTAGTCAAAGTCTGGACATACCTACTCATTCAAGGGTTTTTCTTAATGTTTACTATTTTTTACATTATAGAATAATAGTGAAGACATCAAAAACTATGAAATAACACATGGAATCATGTAGTAACCAAGAAAGTGTCAAACAAATCAAAATATATTTTATATTTGAGATTCTTCAAAGTAGCCACCCTTTGCCTTGATGACAGCTTTGCACACTCTTGGCATTCTCTCAACCAGCTTCACCTGGAATGCTTTTCCAACAGTCTTGAAGGAGTTCCCACATGCTGAGCACTTGTTGGCTGCTTTTCTTTCACTCTGCGGTCCTACTCATCCCAAACCATCTCAATTTGGTTGAGGTCGGGGGATTGTGGAGGCCAGGTCATCTGATGCAGCACTCCATCACTCTCCTTCTTGGTAAAATAGCCCTTACAAAGCCTGGAGGTGTGTTGAGTCATTGTCATGTTGAAAAACATATGATAGTCCCACTAAGCGCAAATCAGATGGGATGGCGTATCGCTGCAGAATGCTGTGGTAGCCATGCTGGTTAAGTGTGCCTTGAATTCTAAATAAATCACTGACAGTGTCACCAGCAATGCACCCCTACACCATAACACCTCCTCCTCCATGGTGGGAACCACACATGCGAAGATCATCCGTTCATAACATTTTACATTTTAGTCATTTAGCAGACGCTCTTATCCAGAGCGACTTACAGTTAAGTGAGTGCATACATTTTTCATACTGGCCCCCCGTGGGAATTGAACCCACAACCCTGGCGTTGCAAGCGCCATGCTCTACCAACTGAGCTACACGGGGCCTCTACTCTGCGTCTCACAAAGACACGGCGGTTGGAACAATCTCAAATTTGGACTCATCAGACCAAAGGACAGATTTCCACCGGTCTAATGTCCATTGCTCATGTTTCTTGGCCCAAGCAGGTCTCTTGTTATTATTGGTGTCCTTTAGTAGTGGTTTCTTTGCAGCAATTCGACCATGAAGGCCTGATTCACACAGTCCCCTCTGAGTAGTTGATGTTGAGATGTCTCTGTTACTTGAACTCTGTGAAGCATTTATTTGGGCTGCAATGTCTGAGGCTGGTAACTCTAATGAACTTATTCTCTGCAGAAGAGGTAACTCTGGGTCTTCCATTCCTGTGGCGGTCCTCAAGAGAGCCAGTTTCATCATAGTGCTTGATGGTTTTTGCGACTGCACTTGAAGAAACTTTAAAAGTTCTTGACATTTTCCGGATTTACTGACCTTCATGTCTTAAAGTAATGATGGACTGTTGTTTCTCTTTGCTTATTTGAGCTGTTCTTGCCATAATATGGACTTGGTATTTTACCAAATAGGGCCATCTTCTGTATACCACCCCTACCTTGTCACAACACAACTGATTGGCTCAAATGCATTAAGAAGGAAATAAATTCCAAATTAACTTTTAACAAGGCACACCTGTTATTTCAAATCAAATCAAATTTGATTTGTCACATACATGTGTTTAGCAGATGTTATTGCGGGTGTAGCGAAATGCTTGTTTTTCTAGCTCCGACAGTGCAGTAATATCTAACAAGTAATATCTAACAATTTCACACCATATACCCAATACACACAAAACTAAGTAAGGAATGGAATTTAAGAATATATACATATATGGACAAGCAATGACAGAGCGGGATGGACTAAGATACAGTATAATATTATTGAAATGCATTCCAGGTGCCTACCTCATGAAGCTGGTTGAGAGAATGCCAAGAGTGTGCAAAGCTGTCATCAAGGCAAAGGGGTGGCTGAAGAATCTCAAATATACTTTTTTGGTTACTACATGATTCCATATGTGTTATTTCATAGTTTTGATGTCTTCACTTTTATTCTACATTAGAAATATAAAAATAAAGAAAAAAACCCTGGAATGTGTTGTCAACTTCTGCTGTAGTGTATATAAAAAATATTACTTTTTGTTTAACTAGAGTCTCTCCATCTCCTATCATTATCCTCTCTGTTTTACCAGGGTGATGCCCGTTATAACCGGGTGATGCCGTTCTAACCGGGTGATGCCGTTTCTAAACCAGGAGTGATCCGTTTCTAACCAGGGTGATGCCGTTCTAAACCAGGGTGATGCCGTTCTAAACCAGGGTGATGCCGTTCTAAACCAGGGTGATGCCGTTCTAAACCAGGGTGATGCCTGTTCTAAACCAGGGTGATGCCGTTATGAACCAGGGTGATGCCGTTCTAAACCAGGGTGATGCCGTTATGAACCAGGGTGATGCCGTTCTAAACCAGGGTGATGCCGTTATGAACCAGGGTGATGCCGTTCTAAACCAGGGTGATGCTTATAAACCGGGGTGATCGTTATAAACAGGTTGATCCTTATACCAGTATCCTTATACCGGTATCTTATACCGCTTCAGTGAGATCTGTCATTTTGATGCTCTCTTATGTTTTCAATCACCTCCAGTCAGTGTTCATAGTTGCTTTTATGTGTTTGTTTGTTTTTATATGTTTGTTTTTTGTTTTGTTTTTGTTGTTGTTGTTGTATGTTGTGTGTATGTGTGTATTGCCTATTTGTTGTGTCTTTTTGTGTGTCTGTGTGTGTGTTGTGCTGTTGTGCTCCTAAATATCTTCTTCCCTGGTTCCTGTTTAGACATGATTTACGCGTCTAACATGTCACTGTAAAATGTCTCCCTCACTGCAAATTCTCCCCCTCTCCTCTCCTCTCTCCTCCTCTCCTCCCATTCTATCCCCCTCTCCTATATCCATATCTAGGCTCACTAAGAAAGTATGCTCCCCCTCTCTTCTCCTCTCCTCCTTCCCTCTCCTCCCATCTTCTCCTCCTTTCACTCCTCACTGGGAAAATATACCCTTCCTTCTTTAGGCTACCTTCCTCCTCTCCCTCCTCCTCTCCTTCCTCTTCTCCTTCCTCCTCTCCCTCCTCCTCTCCCTCCTCCTCTCCTTCCTCCTCTCCCTCCTCCTCTCCCTCCTCCTCTCCTCCTCCTCTCCCTCCTCCTCTCCCTCCTCCTCTTCCTCCTTCCTCCTCTCCCTCCTCCTCTCCCTCCCTCCTCCTCTCTCCCCTCCTCCCTCCCTCCCTCCTCCCTCCTCCTCTCCTTCCTCCTCTCCCTCCTCCCCTCTCCTCTCCCTCCTCTCTCCCTCCCTCTCTTCCTCTCTCTCCTCTCCTTCCTCCTTCTCCTTCCTCCTCTCCTTCCTCCTCTCCTCCTCCTCCTCCCTCCTCTCCCTCCTCCTCTCCCTCCCCCTCTCCTCCTCCCTCTCCTCCTCTCCTTCCTCTCCCCTCTCCTTCCTCCTCCTCCCTCCCTCCTCCTCTCCTTCCTCCCTCTCCCTCCCTCCTCTCCCCTTCCTCCTTCCTCCCTCTCCTCCTCCTCCTCCTTCCCCTCTCCCCCCTCCTCCTCTCCTCCTCCTCTCCCCCCTCCTCCTCCTCCTCCCCTCCTCCTCTCCTTCCTCCTCTCCCCCCTCCTCCTCTTCCTCCTCCTCTCCCTCCTCCTCTCCCTCCTCCTCTCCCTCCTCCTCCCCCTCCTCCTCTCCCTCCTCTCTTCTCCCCATCTGATAAGGTTGTAGTTATCACCTCCACAGTCTGATTCCTGTAGCTGATAACACCGTCTCCCACCCACCGCTGAATAATAACTCAAAAACCCACACCTGTCAGGGAAAAGTTAGTTAGATTCATATTTCAAGTCATTACTGTAAAATAGAATGTGTTCTCAATGCCTTACCTGGTTAAATAAAGGGTAAATAAATACAACCTTACCTGTTGTCAAACTTATAATCAGCTCTCCCTCCTCCTGAACAGCTCCAACAGAGCAGCAGTAGTTTAATCCATAACAACTCCATCCTAGAAAGTATCACTGATTTATCCTCAATCAAACCACATTCAGTAGCCTACAGCCTGCTGGACCCTACAAGAAACACTATGTTCAGTCTATTCAACGTATTTTGCTCATAGGGAAAATATTCTAGTCAGGTAATATAGAATATGTTCCTCAGAAAGAGAGTCCAGACGGTAGCCTGTTCCCGTCCCGAGTTTTTGTGCGGTTGTTTTGTCCGGTTGTTCAAAACGCAAAAAACGCTCCGGTGCGTCTGTGGGCTGCTTCGGGAGCCACGATGTCCTCCCGGTTTGGTTTACCAGACCATAGAGTTCCAAAAGAGCTCGAATGTATCCATTATACGTCCCGGTGTCCGTTCCATTAATAAAGGTTTTCCGGTTTATCGGTTGTAGCACTTGTCAGCGAGCGTCCGCGTCCGTAGCGCAAGAACTCCAAACTCACAATGTGGCCGGTCTGTAGGTCTGTCTGTCGGTGCGTCCGTAGGTCTGTCTGTCGGTGCGTCCGTAGGTCTGTCTGTCGGTGCGTCCGTAGGTCTGTCTGTCGGTGCGTCCGTAGGTCTGTCTGTCGGTGCGTCCGTAGGTCTGTCTGTCGGTGCGTCCGTAGGTCTGTCTGTCGGTGCGTCCGTAGGTCTGTCTGTCGGTGCGTCCGTAGGTCTGTCTGTCGGTGCGTCTTGTGCAGCAAGTTGCTTGCCGGAGGCTCTACAGAGCGTACAGGGGGGTGGTTAACAAAACATTACAGAGAGAGAGAGAGACACTGACACACACACACACACACACACACACAAACACACACACTATGACAGACAAACAGATCAAGAGAGACACTGGTATTAACCTGCTAGCCACCACAGACAGCGCTGGTTATACAGTACTGGTATTAACCTGCTAGTCACCCTAAAGCAGTCCTATAGTAATGTTATAGTGATATAACATCATCCAGAGTGCTGAGATAATTACCCTCACCAGCTGTTAGTGTGTGTGACTGTGAGTGTGTGTGTATTAGGGTGACCACATTTAAAATGCGGGACAAAGGGATGATTTTGCGGGGTATTGTAGCCTACACGAATACATGAATACCCCCCCATGAATACTCCCTCCCTCCCCCCAAATTGAAAAAAAATATATATATATTAGAATCCCCATTAGCTGACGCTAATGGCAACATCTAGTCTTACTGGGTTCTGACACATAACAAAAAACACAGACCAAATACTTTACAATTGACATACATTTAAAAACATTAACATACAGCATGTACCACTGGTGAGCGCACAACATCAACACACACAAGAATAGTTAAACAGGTCCACACACACACACACACACACACACACACACACACACACACACACACACACACACACACACACACACACACACACACACACACACACACACACACACACACACACACACACACACACACACACACACACCCTACACACACATCCCAACTGCTGCTCCAATACCAGACTCCTACTATGATTGCTAATACTGCACAATTAAAACACTTTAGAGGGTAGGTGCTGTTTAGAGAGTAGGGGGTAGGTGCTGTTTAGAGAGTAGGGGGTAGGTGCTGTTTAGAGAGTAGAGGGTAGGTGCTGTTTAGAGAGTAGAGGGTAGGTGCTGTTTAGAGAGTAGAGGGTAGGTGCTGTTTAGAGAGTAGAGGGTAGGTGCTGTTTAGAGAGTAGAGGGTAGGTGCCTGTTTAGAGAGTGAGGTAGGTGCTGTTTAGAGAGTAGAGGGTAGATGCTGTTTAGGGAGAGTAGGGGTAAGTGCTATTTAGAGAGTAGAGGGTAGGTGCTGTTTGTAGGAGTAGAGGGTAGGTGCTGTTTAGAGAGTAGGGGTAGGTGCTGTTTAGGAAAGTAGTTTTTAGAGTAGGTTGCTGTTTAGAGAGTAGAGGGTAGGTGCTGTTTAGAGAGTAGAGGGTAGGTGCTGTTTAGAGAGTAGGGGTCTGTTGTAGGGGTGGGTGCTGTTTAGAGAGTAGAGGTAGGTGCTGTTTAGAGAGTAGAGGGTAGGTGCTGTTTAGAGAGTAGAGGGTAGGTGCTGTTTAGAGAGTAGAGGGTAGGTGCTGTTTAGAAGTAGAGGGTAGGTGCTGTTTAGAGAGTAGAGGGTAGGTGCTGTTTAGAGTAGGGGGTAGGTGCTGTTTAGAGAGTAGGGGGTAGGTGCTGTTTAGAGAGTAGGGGTAGGTGCTGTTTAGAGGGAGTAGGGGGTAGGTGCTGTTTAGAGAGTAGGGGGTAGGTGCTGTTTAGAGTAGGGGGTAGGTGCTGTTTAGAGAGTAGGGGTTGGTGCTGTTTTAGAGGAGTAGAGGATAGGTGCTGTTTAGAGAGTAGAGGTGGGTGCTGTTTAGAGAGTAGGGGGTAGGTGCTGTTTAGAGAGTAGGGGGTAGGTGCTGTTTAGAGGGTAGGGGGTAGGTGCTGTTTAGAGAGTAGAGGGTAGGTGCTGTTTAGAGAGTAGAGGGTAGGTGCTGTTTAGAGAGTAGAGGGTAGGTGCTGTTTAGAGAGTAGGGGGTAGGTGCTGTTTAGAGAGTAGAGGGTAGGTGCTGTTTAGAGAGTAGAGGGTAGGTGCTGTTTAGAGAGAAGGGGTAGGTGCTGTTTAGAGAGTAGAGGGTAGGTGCTGTTTAGAGAGTAGAGGGGTAGGTGCTGTTTAGAGAGAAGAGGTGGTGCTGTTTAGAGAAGGGGGTAGGTGCTGTTTAGAGAGTAGGGGTAGGTGCTGTTTAGAGAGTAGGGGGTAGGTGCTGTTTAGAGGTAGGGGTAGTGCTGTTTAGAGAGTAGGGGGTAGGTGCTGTTTAGAGAGAAGGGGGTAGGTGCTGTTTAGAGAGTGGTAGGTCTGTTTAGAAGTAGAGTAGGTGCTGTTTAGAGGGGGGTAGGTGCTGTTTAGAGAGAAGGGGTAGGTGCTGTTTAGAGGGTAGGGGGTAGGTGCTGTTTAGAGAGTAGGGGTAGGTGCTGTTTAGAGAGTAGGGGGTAGGTGCTGTTTAGAGAGTAGGGGGTAGGTGCTGTTTAGAGGGTAGGGTAGGTGCTGTTTAGAGAGTAGAGGGTAGGTGCTGTTTAGAGTAGGGGGTAGGTGCTGTTTAAGAAGTAGGGGTAGGTGCTGTTTAGAGAGTAGGGGGTAGGTGCTGTTTAGAGGGTAGGGGGTAGGTGCTGTTTAGAGAGTAGGGGGTAGGTGCTGTTTAGAGAGTAGGGGGTAGGTGCTGTTTAGAGAGTAGAGGGTAGGTGCTGTTTAGAGTAGGGGTAGGTGCTGTTTAGAGAGTAGGGGGTGAGGTGCTGTTTAGAGAGTAGGGGTAGGTGCTGTTTAGAGGTAGGGGGTAGGTGCTGTTTAGGAGAGTAGGGGTAGGTGCTGTTTAGAGGGTGGGTAGGTGCTGTTTGAGAGTAGAGGGTAGGTGCTGTTTAGAGAGTAGAGGTAGGTGCTGTTTAGAGAGTAGAGGGTAGGTGCTGTTTAGAGAGAGGGTAGGTGCTGTTTAGAGAGTAGAGGGTAGGTGCTGTTTAGAGAGTAGAGGGTAGGTGCTGTTTAGAGAGAAGGGGGTAGGTGCTGTTTAGAGAGTAGGGGGTAGGTGCTGTTTAGAGAGTAGGGGGTAGGTGCTGTTTAGAGAGTAGGGGGTAGGTGCTGTTTAGAGAGTAGCGGGTAGGTGCTGTTTAGAGGTAGGGGGTAGGTGCTGTTTAGAGAGTGAGGGTAGGTGCTGTTTAGAGAGGGGTAGGTGCTGTTTAGAGAGTAGGGGTAGGTGCTGTTTAGAGAGTAGGGGGTAGGTGCTGTTTAGAGAGTAGGGGGTAGGTGCTGTTTAGAGAGTAGGGGTAGGTGCTGTTTAGAGAGTAGGGGGTAGTTGCTGTTTAGAGAGTAGGGGTGGTGCTGTTTAGAGAGTAGGGGTAGGTGCTGTTTAGAGAGTAGTAGGTGCTGTTTAGAGATTGGTGTGTTTAGAAGTAGGGGTAGAGTGCTGTTTAGAGAGTAGAGTAGGTGCTGTTTAGAGAGTAGGGGTAGGTGCTGTTTAGAGAGTAGGGGTAGGTGCTGTTTAGAGAGTAGGGGGTAGGTGCTGTTTAGAGAGTAGGGGGTAGGTGCTGTTTAGAGAGTAGAGGGTAGGTGCTGTTTAGAGAGTAGAGGGTAGGTGCTGTTTAGAGAGTAGGGGGTAGGTGCTGTTTAGAGAGTAGGGGGTAGGTGCTGTTTAGAGAGTAGGGGTAGGTGCTGTTTAGAGAGTAGGGGGTAGGTGCTGTTTAGAGGGTAGGGGGTAGGTGCTGTTTAGAGAGTAGGGGGTAGGTGCTGTTTAGAGGAGTGCTGTTTAGAGTGGGGTAGGTGCTGTTTAGAGAGTAGAGGGTAGGTGCTGTTTTAGAGAGTAGAGGGTATGTGCTGTTTAGAGAGTAGAGGGTAGGTGCTGTTTAGAGAGTAGAGGGTAGGTGCTGTTTAGAGAGTAGAGGTAGGTGCTGTTTAGAGAGTAGAGGGTAGGTGCTGTTTAGAGAGTAGGGGGAGGTGCTGTTTAGGAGTAGGGGGTAGGTGCTGTTTAGAGAGTAGGGGGTAGGTGCTGTTTAGAGAGTAGGGGTAGGTGCTGTTTAGAAGTAGGGGTGGGTGCTGTTTAGAGTAGAGGGTAGGTGCTGTTTAGAGAGTAGGGGTAGGTGCTGTTTAGAGAGTAGGGGGTAGGTGCTGTTTAGAGAGTAGAGGTAGGTGCTGTTTAGAGAGTGGATAGGTGCTGTTTAGAGAGTAGAGGGTAGGTGCTGTTTAGAGAGTAGCGGTAGGTGCTGTTTAGAGAGTAGGGGGTAGGTGCTGTTTAGAGAGTAGAGGGTAGGTGCTGTTTAGAAGAGTAGAGGGTTAGGTGCTGTTTAGAGAGTAGGGGGTAGGTGCTATTTGGAGTAGGGGGTAGGTGCTGTTTAGAGAGTAGAGGTAGTGCTTTTAGAGAGTAGGGGGTAGGTGCTGTTTAGAGAGTAGGGGGTGGTGCTGTTTAGAGAGTAGGGGGTAGGTGCTGTTTAGGTAGGTAGGTGCTGTTTAGAGGTAGGGGTAGGTGCTGTTTAGAGTAGGGGGTAGGTGCTGTTTAGAGAGTAGGGGGTAGGTGCTGTTTAGAGAGTAGGGGTGGTGCTGTTTAGAGAGTAGAGGGTAGGTGCTGTTTAGAGAGTAGGGGGTAGGTGCTGTTTAGAGAGTAGGGGTTAGGTGCTGTTTAGAGAGTAGAGGGTAGGTGCTGTTTAGAGAGTAGAGGGTAGGTGCTGTTTAGAGAGTAGGGGGTAGGTGCTGTTTAGAGAGTAGGGGGTAGGTGCTGTTTAGAGAGTAGAGGTAGGTGCTGTTTAGAGAGTAGAGGGGTAGGTGCTGTTTAGAGAGTAGAGGGTAGGTGCTGTTTAGAGAGTAGGGGGTAGGTGCTGTTTAGAGAGTAGGGGTAGGTGCTGTTTAGAGGTAGAGGGTAGGTGCTGTTTAGAGTAGGGGGTAGGTGCTGTTTAGAGAGTAGAGGGTAGGTGCTGTTTAGAGAGTAGAGGGGTAGGTGCTGTTTAGGGAGTAGAGGGTGGTGCTGTTTAGAGGTAGGGGGTAGGTGCTGTTTAGGAGTAGAGGGTAGGTGCTGTTTAGGAGAGTAGGGGTAGGTGCTGTTTAGAGAGTAGGGGTAAGTGCTGTTTAGAGAGTAGGGGTAGGTGCTGTTTAGAGAGTAGGGGTAGGTGCTGTTTAGAGAGTAGGGGTAGGTGCTGTTTGGAGGGTAGAGGGGTAGGTGCTGTTTAGAGAGTAGGGGTAGGTGCTGTTTAGAGGTTAGGGGGTAGGTGCTGTTTAGAGAGTAGAGGGTAGGTGCTGTTTAGAGAGTAGAGGGTAGGTGCTATTTAGAGAGTAGAGGGTAGGTGCTGTTTAGATAGGGCTAGGTGTGTTTAGAGGTGGGGGTAGGTGCTGTTTAGAGGTAGGGGTAGGTGCTGTTTAGAGAGTAGGGGGTAGGTGCTGTTTAGAGAGTAGGGGGTAGGTGCTGTTTAGAGAGTAGAGGGTAGGTGCTGTTTAGAGATAGAGGGGTAGGTGCTGTTTAGAGAGTAGAGGGTAGGTGCTGTTTAGAGAGTAGGGGGGTAGGTGCTGTTTAGAGAGTAGGGGGTAGGTGCTGTTTAGAGAGTAGGGGTAGGTGCTGTTTAGAGAGTAGGGAGTAGGTGCTGTTTAGAGAGTAGGGTAGGTGCTGTTTAGAGAGTAGGGGTAGGTGCTGTTTAGAGAGTAGGGGTAGGTGCTGTTTAGAGAGTAGAGGGTAGGTGCTGTTTAGAGAGTAGAGGGTAGGTGCTGTTTAGAGAGTAGAGGGGTAGGTGCTGTTTAGAGAGTAGAGGGTAGGTGCTGTTTAGAGAGAGTGGGGTGGTGCTGTTTAGAGTAGGGGGTAGGTGCTGTTTAGAGAGTAGAGGTAGGTGCTGTTTAGAGAGTAGAGGGTAGGTGCTGTTTAGAGAGTAGGGGGTAGGTGCTGTTTAGAGAGTAGGGGGTAGGTGCTGTTTAGAGAGTAGAGGGTAGGTGCTGTTTAGAGGGTAGGTGCTGTTTAGAGAGTAGGGGGTAGGTGCTGTTTAGAGAGTAGGGGTAGGTGCTGTTTAGGTGTAGTGCTGTTTAGAGTAGAGGGTAGGTGTGTTTAGGTGGGTTGCTGTTTAGGTAGGGGTAGGTGCTGTTTGAGTGGGGGTAGGTGCTGTTTAGAGAGTGGGGGTAGGTGCTGTTTGAGTAGAGGGTAGGTGCTGTTTAGGGAGTAGAGGGTAGGTGCTGTTTAGAGAGTAGAGGTGGTGCTGTTTAGAGAGTGGGGTAGGTGCTGTTTAGAGGGTAGGGGGTGTGCTGTTTAGAGGAAGGTGTGGTGTTTTGATAGGGTGTTTTAGAGGTAGGGTTAGGTGCTGTTTTGGGTAGGGGGTGGTGCTGTTTGAGGTTCTGTTTAGAGTGGGGTGTGCTGTTTAGAGGTGGGGTAGGTGCTTTTGAGTGGGGTGGTGCTGTTTAGAGAGTAGGGTAGGTGCTTTTGAGGTGGGTGTCTTTTAATGGGGGTGGGTGTGTTTAGAGAGTGGGGTAGGTGCTGTTTGGTGGGTGGTGTGTTTGTGGGGGTAGGTGCTGTTTAGAGAGTAGGGTTGTTTTTGGTTGCTTTTAGGAGGTGCTTTTGAGGTTCTGTTTGGTGGGGTGTGTTTTAGGGGTAGGGTTGCTGTTTGGAGAGTAGAGGGTAGGTGCTGTTTGGGAGTAGGGGGTAGGTGTTTTGTTAGTGTGTTTAGAGAGTGGGGTAGGTGCTGTTTAGAGAGTGAGGGTAGGTGTGTTTAGAGGTAGGGTGGGTTGTTTAGAGTAGATGGTGCTGTTTAGAGAGTAGGGGGTAGGTGCTGTTTAGAGAGTAGGTGCTGTTTAGAAGTAGTGTGCTGTTTGGTAGGGGTTGCTGTTTAGAATCGGGTGTGCTTTTAGAATAGCGGGTAGGTGCTGTTTAGAGATATGTGCTGTTTGAGAGTAGGGTGTCTGTTTGATTAGGTGTGTTTAGGGTGTTTGCTGTTTGAGGTAGGGTAAGTCTTTTGAAGTATGGTGCTTTTAAGTAAGTAGGTGCTGTTTAGGGAGTAGGGGGTAGGTGTGTTTAGAGGTAGGGGTAGGTGCTGTTTAGAGAGTAGGGGGTAGGTGCTGTTTAGAGGTAGGGTGGTGTGTTTGAGTAGGGTGTGCTGTTTAGAGAGTAGAGGGTGTGCTGTTTAAGTGGGGTAGGTGCTTTTAGAGTGGTAGGTGCTTTTAGTAGAGGGGTAGGTGCTGTTTAGAGGTAGGGGGTAGGTGCTGTTTAGAGAGTAGGGGTGGTGTGTTTAGAGGTGGGGGTTTTTTAGAGTAGAGGGGTGTTTTTTTTTTGGGTAGGTGCTGTTTGTAGGGGGTAGGTGCTGTTTGGGTGAGGGTGGTGCTGTTTAGAGAGTGGGGTAGGTGCTGTTTGAGTGAGGTAGGTGCTGTTTGAGTGAGGGTAGGTGCTGTTTAGAGTAGGGGGTAGGTGCTGTTTAGGGTGGGGGTTTGTTTGAGTGGGGTGGTGTGTTTAGAGTGGGGTAGGTGCTGTTTAGAGTGAGGTAGGTGCTGTTTAGAAGTGGGGTGGTGCTGTTTAGAGGTAGAGTTGGTGCTGTTTAGAATGAGTAGGTGCTGTTTAGAGTGGGAGGTAGTGTTTTAGGAAGGTAGGTGTGTTTAGATGGGTGTGTGTTTAGATGAGGTTATTTTTAGTGGGGTGGTGTTTTGGTTTTTTAGTGTGTTTTGTGTGCTGTTTAAATGGTAGTGCTGTTTAGAGTGGGTGTGTGTTTAGAGTAGTGTGTGTTTAGGAGTAGGGGGTGCTGTTTAGAGAGTAGAGGGTAGGTGCTGTTTAGAGAGTAGAGGGTAGGTGCTTTTAGAGTGGAGTAATGCTGTTTAGAGAGAAGTAGTGTGTTTATAGAGTCGGGGTAGGTGCTGTTTAGAGGGTAGGGGTGGTGCTGTTTAGGGGTAGGGGGTGTGTGTTTAGAGTAAGTAGTCTGTTTAGAGAGTAGGGGTAGGTGCTGTTTAGAGTAGAGGGGTAGGTGTTTTAGAGAGTGGGGGTTAGGTGCTGTTTAGAGTAGGGTGGTGCTTTTGGGTGTTTTTATAGGGTGGTGTTTTGATAGGTCTGTTTAGAGAGTAGGGGTGGGTGCTGTTTAGAGGTAGAGGGGTAGGTGCTGTTTAGAGAGTAGGGGTAGGTGCTGTTTGGGGAGTAAGGTTAGGTGCTTTTAGAAGTGGGGGTAGGTGCTGTTTAGAGAGTGGGGGTGGTGCTGTTTAGAGTAGGGGGTAGGTGCTGTTTAGAGAGTGGGGGGTAGGTGCTGTTTAGAGTGGTAGGTGCTGTTTAGAGGTAGGGGGTAGGTGCTGTTTAGAGGTGAGGGTAGGTGCTGTTTAGAGAGTAGGGGGTGGTGCTGTTTAGAGAGTAGGTGGGTGCTGTTTAGAGGTGGGGTTAGGTGCTGTTTAGAGAGTAGAGGGTAGGTGCTGTTTGGGGGTAGAGGTTCGGTGCTTTTGATAGTGGTGCTGTTTGAGGTAGAGTTAGGTGCTGTTTGAGTAGAGGTGTAGGTGCTGTTTAGGGGTAGGGGTAGGTGTGTTTAGAGGTGGGGTAGGTGTGTTTAGAGATAGAGGGTAGGTGCTGTTTAAGGGTAGGTGTGTTTAGAGAGTGGTGGTGCTTTTGAGAGTGGGGGTGGTTGTTTGGTAGGTATGCTGTTTAGAGGTGTGTGTGTTTTAGAGATGGTGGTGCTGTTTAGGAGTGGGGTAGGTGCTGTTTAGAAGTGGGGTAGGTGCTGTTTAGAGAGTAGGGTAGGTGCTGTTTAGGGAGTGGGTTGCTGTTTGTGGTGGTGTTGTTTAGGGGTGGGGTGTGTGTTTAGAGAGTGGGGTAGTGTGTTTAAGTAGTGTGTTTTAGTGTATGCTGTTTAGATGCGGGTAGGTGTGTTTAGAGGTGGGGTGTGCTGTTTAGAGTGGGGTTGCTGTTTAGAGAGTGTGTGTGCTGTTTAGAGAGTGGGGGTGTGCTGTTTGATGTTGTGGTGTGTTTAGAGAGTAGAGGGTAGGTGCTGTTTAGAGTAGAGGGTAGGTGTGTTTAGAGAGTGAGGGTGTGCTTTTAGGGTAGGGGTGGTGCTGTTTAGAGTAGAGGTAGGTGCTGTTTAGAGAGTGGGGGTAGGTGCTGTTTGGTGGGGGTGGTGCTGTTTAGAGAGTGGGGGTAGGTGCTGTTTAGAGTAGAGGTGCTGCTGTTTGGGTGGTAGGTGCTGTTTAGAGTATGTGTGTTTAGAGAGTAATGGTTGTTTGAGGTAGGGTGTGTTTTAAAGTGGGGGTTGTGTTTAGAGGTGGGGTATGCTGTTTTAGGGTTCTTTTGAGATTAGTGTGTTTAGAATATGGTGCTGTTTAAAGTAGGGGTAGGTGCTGTTTAGAGTGAGGTAGTGTGTTTAGGTAGAGGGGTAGTGCTGTTTAGAGAGTGGGTAGTGCTGTTTAGAAGTGAGGTAGGTGCTGTTTAGAAGTAGGGGTTAGGTGCTGTTTAGAGAGTAGGGGTAGGTGCTGTTTAGAGTAGTGGGTAGGTGCTGTTTAGAGAGTGGGGTAGGTGCTGTTTAGATAGTGGTAGGTGCTGTTTAGAGGTGAGGGTGGTGCTGTTTAGAGAGTAGGGGGTAGGTGTTTTAGAGTGGGGGTAGGTGCTGTTTAGAGAGTCGGGGTGGTGCTGTTTAGAGAGTAGGTAGGTGCTGTTTGGTGTTTCTGTTTAGAGTTTTGCTTTTGATGGGTAGGTGTGTTTAGAGGTGGTAGGTGCTTTTGGAGTGATAGGTGCTGTTTAGGTGGGGGTAGGTGCTGTTTAGAGAGTAGGGGGTAGGTGCTGTTTAGAGAGTAGAGGGTAGGTGCTGTTTAGAGAGTGGGTTGGTGTTTTAGAGAGGGGGTGGTGTGTTTAGAGGGTAGGGGTGGTGCTGTTTAGAGAGTGTAGGTGCTGTTTAGAGAGTAGGGTAGGTGCTGTTTGATGGGGTTGCTGTTTAGAGAGTAGGGGGTAGGTTCTGTTTAGAAGTAGGGGGTAGTGCTGTTTAGGTGGTATCTGTTTGTGGGGGTGGTGCTGTTTGGAAGTGAGGGGTAGGTGCTGTTTAGAGAGTAGCGTGTGCTGTTTAGGTAGGGGGGTAGGTGTGTTTAGAGAGTAGGGGTAGGTGCTGTTTGAATGGGTGGTGCTGTTTAGAGAGTAGAGGTTGTTTTAGGAGTAGTAGGTGCTGTTTAGAAGTAGGGGGGTAGGTGCTGTTTAGAGAGTATTTGTGTTTAGAGAGTGGGGGTGGGTGCTGTTTGAGAGTGGGGTTGTGTTTGGTTTGGAGGTGGTGTGTTTAGAGAGTAGGGGGTAGGTGCTGTTTAAGTGAGGTAGGTGCTGTTTAGGGATTAGGGTTGTTTTAGGTAGGTGGTGCTGTTTGAGTGGTGCTTTTGTGGGTAGGTGCTTTTAGAGATGGGTTAGTCTTTTAGAGAGTGGGGTAGGTGCTTTTGATGTGCTGTTTAGAAGTGATTTTTTTAGGTGTGTTTTAGAGTGGGGTATTGTTTAGAGGTAGGTTGCTGTTTGAGGTGGGTAGGTGTGTTTAGAGAGTAGGGGTAGGTGCTGTTTAAGTAGGGGTAGGTGTGTTTAGAGTAGAGGTGTGGTGCTGTTTAGGGGTAGGGGTAGGTGCTGTTTAGAAGTAGAGGGTAGGTGCTGTTTAGAGGTGGGGGTGTGTGTTTGAGAGTAGAGGGTAGGTGCTGTTTGAGTGGGTAGGTGCTGTTTAGAGAGTGGGGTTGCTGTTTAGAAGTAGGGGTAGGTGCTGTTTAGAGATAGTAGGTGCTGTTTAGAGTAGGGGTAGGTGCTGTTTAGAGGTAGAGGGTAGGTGCTATTTAGGGAGTAGGGGGTGGGGTGCTGTTTAGAGTAGAGTGTAGGTGCTGTTTAGAAGTAGGTAGGTGCTGTTTAGTGTTTTTTTTTATGGGGTATTTTTAGGTAGAGGGTAGGTGCTTTTAGAAAGTAGGGGGTAGGTGCTTTTAGGTGGGGTGGTGTGTTTAGAGGTGGGTAGGTGCTGTTTAGAGTGGGTAGGTGCTGTTTAGTGTGCTTTTAGAAGTAGGGGTAGGTGCTGTTTAGAGTAGGGTAGGGTGTGTTTAGAGAGTGGGGTTGTGTGTTTGAGAGTATGGTGCTGTTTATAGAGGGTAGGTGCTGTTTAGGGTAGGGGTAGGTTGTTTAGATGTTTAGGGGTAGTGCTGTTTAGAGTGGTAGGTGCTGTTTAGAGAGTAGGGGTAGGTGCTGTTTAGAGAGTAGGGTAGGTGTGTTTAGAGTGGTAGGTGCTTTTTGGGGGTAGGTGCTGTTTAGAGAGTGAGGGGTAGGTGCTGTTTAAAGTAGGGGTGTGCTGTTTAGAATGGTAGGTGCTGTTTAGAGAGTAGCGGGTAGGTGCTGTTTAGAGGTAGGGTGGTGCTTTTAGATGGTAGTCTTTTAGAGATGGTGGTGCTTTTAGAGAGTAGGGGTAGGTGCTGTTTAGAGATAGAGGGTAGGTGCTGTTTAGATAGGGTCTGTTTAGAGGGTAGGGGTTAGGTGCTGTTTAGAGGTAGGGGTAGGTGTGTTTAAGAGTAGGTTGCTTTTAGGTAGTGGTGTGTTTAGAAGTAGGGGTAGGTGTGTTTAGGGTGTGTTTTTAGTAGGGGTAGTGCTGTTTGGGTGGGGGTGTTGTTTAGGGTGAGGTTAGGTGCTTTTAGAGTGAGGGGTAGGTGTGTTTAGAGAGTGGGGTAGGTGCTTTTAGAGAGTAGGGGGTGGTGCTTTTAGAGGAGGGTGGTGCTTTTGATGGTGTGTTTAGAAGTGGGTTGCTTTTAAAGTGGGTGCTGTTTAGATGGGTAGGTGCTGTTTAGAGATGGAGGGTGTGCTGTTTAAAGTGCGGGTGGGTGTTTTAGTAGGTGGTGCTGTTTAGAGTAGGATGTTTGTTTAAGTGGGTAGGTGCTGTTTAGAGAGTAGAGGTTGTTTTAGAGGTGAGGGTGGTGCTGTTTGAGTGTGTGTTTTAATTGTTTTTTAGGTGTGTTTTAGTGTGTTTTTAGAAGTAGGTTTGTTTGGTTGGTGTGTTTAGATTAGAGGGTGGGTGCTGTTTAGAAGTCGGTATGTGTTTAGTAGGGGGTAGGTGCTGTTTAGAAGTAGGGGTTAGGTGCTGTTTAGGATGGGTAGTGTTTTAGAATAGGTAGGTTTTTGGTAGTGGTGTTTTGAGAGTAGGGTTTTTTGTAGTTGTGTTTTGGTTGCTGTTTGAAAGTAGGGGTGGTTGTTTAGAGAGTAGGGTAGGTGCTGTTTAGAGTGTAGGGGGTGTGCTATTTAGAGGGTGGGGTAGGTGTGTTTAGAGGTGAGTGGTGCTGTTTAGAGAGTAGGGGGTGGTGTGTTTAGGGAAGTGGGGGTAGTGCTGTTTAGAGAGTAGGGGTAGGTGTGTTTAGATGTTTTTTTTAGTTGTGTTTAAGTGGGTGGGTGCTTTTAGAAGTTAGGTGCTATTTAGAATAGAGATTAGGTGTGTTTAGTATTAGTGTGTTAGGTGTGCTGTTTAGGGGTGGGGGGTAGGTGTTTTAGTGGGGTGGTGCTGTTTAGAGAGTAGAGGGAGTAGGTGCTATTTAGAAGTAGAGAGTGGGTGTGTTTAGTGTAGTTGTTTTAAAGTAGGGGGTGGTGTTTTAGAGTGGGGGTAGGTGCTGTTTAGTGTGGTGTGTTAAGTGGTAGTGCTTTTAGATTGTGCTTTTATTTTTTAAGTGGGGTAGGTCTGTTTAGGAGTAGGTGGTGCTGTTTAGAGTGGGGGGTGTGTTTTAATAGGGGTAGGTCTGTTTGAAGTGAGTTTGTGCTGTTTATGGTAGGTTCTTTTTTTTTTTTAGATGGTGTCTTTTGAATGGTTCTTTGAGGGTAGTGTGTTTAGATGGGTAGGTGCTGTTTAGAGCTGGGGTAGGTATGTTTAGAGTAGGGTAGTGCTGTTTAGAAGTAGTAGTAGGTGCTGTTTAGAGAGTAGTAGGTGCTGTTTAATAGTAGGTGTGCTGTTTAGAGTGTGTGCTGTTTAGAGGTGGTTTTTTAGTGGTGTGTTTGGGTTTTTAGGTGTTTGTTTAGGGTTTTTTAGTGGGTGTCTTTTGTGGGGTGTGTGTTTAGAAAGTAGGTAGGTGCTGTTTAGAGGTAGGTTAGTGCTGTTTAGAGTGGAGTAGGTGTGTTTAGAAGTAGGGTTGCTTTTATAGTGTGCTTTTAGAGAGGTGGGGGTTTTTTGATAGTAGGTGTGTTTAAATAGAGTGTAGTCTGTTTAGAGGTGCAGTGCTATTTAGAGAGTGATAGGTGCTGTTTAGAGATAGGGGTAGGTGTTTTTGGGGTAGTTTTTAGAGTGGGGTAGGTTTGTTTGGTGGGGTAGTGTTTTTTATTTTTTGTTTTTTAGATGGTGGTGCTTTTAGAGTAGATTGTTTAGTAGGGGTATGCTGTTTAGAGATGAGGGGTAGGTGCTGTTTAGAGAGTAGAGGGTAGAGTGCTGTTTAGAGAGTAGGGTAGGTGCTGTTTAGAGAGTCGAGTGGTAGGTGCTTTTAGAAGAAGAGGTGATCTTTTAAATAGAGAGGTAGGTGCTATTTAAGAGTAGGGGTTGGTGCTGTTTAGAGAGTAGGGGGTAGGTGCTGTTTAGAGAGTAGGGGGTGGTTTTTATTAGGGGTAGTGCTTTTAAGTAGGGTAGTGCTATTTAGAGTAGTGTCTGTTTGAGTAGTTAGTGCTTTTAGAGAATAGCGGTGGTGCTTTTAGTTGTGCTGTTTATAGGGTAGTGCTATTTAGAAGTAGGGGTGTCTGTTTAGAGATAGAGGTATGCTGTTTAGAGAGTAGAGGGTAGTCTGTTTATATGGTGCTGTTTAGAAGTAGAGGGTGGTGTGTTTAGAAGTATAGGTGCTTTTGAGTGTTTTTTATTGGTTTTTTGTGTTTTTATTATGCTTTTAGTGGGGTGTGCTGTTTAGAGTTCTTTTGTGGTGTTTTAATGGGAGTGTTGTTTAGTGGTGGTGTGTTTAGAATTCTGTTTAGAGTAGAGGTGGGTGCTGTTTAGGGGTGGTAGTGCTGTTTAGAAGTAGGGGTAGGTGCTTTTAGAGTGGGTATGCTGTTTAGAAAGTGAGTGTAGGTGCTTTTAGTGGGGTAGGTATATTTAGAATGTTGGTGCTGTTTAGAGTGGGGGTGTTGTGGTGTTGTTTAGTGTGTGTTTAGAATGGTGTAAGTGCTGTTTTATGGGTGGTGTGTTTAGTAGAGGTAAGTGTGTTTAGAAAGTGTGTGCTGTTTAGATATTAGAAGTAGGTGCT